>NC_083760.1:59787601-59900101 GCF_963514075.1 Conger conger | reverse complement strand
TCCTCCAACTCATCTCCATGGTAATCCGGCACATTTGTCACCCCTCCAAATCCCCCCTCTCCCGCCCAAAGCTGACTTTTCACTTAGGGGTCCATTAGCACCCTTTTCCGGGCCAAGCTGCACACAGCGTGGGACTGTTTGTCATGCCACTGGGCCTGTTTACAGCAGACACTGCCCATTACTGAGGGTCAGAGGTCAGGGGGCATGTAGGTAATCCCGCCCTCAATGCCAGTGGAGAAATGGCTTTCTGTGAGCGTGGCTCAGACACCATCCCCCATGAACAGACCCTGTTTACTGCACCCTCTCTAACCATCTAACCATCATTTACACTTCTGAAGAAGAACCTGGCTGGGTGCCAAACCTTGAATGCACAAGTACAGAAGTGTGTGGCCACGCTAAAGCTAGCACTAAGAGAAGTACAAAATGACTAAAAAAATAAAAAATATATTTTCTAAATTACTTTCTTTCTGGCGGGATGTGAAGCTCTGGGGCGTGCTCACAGTTCTCACTGTTCCCAGTCAAATTAGCTCATCCATCAACACCGTTGCTGCTGTCGTGGGCGGCCAGAGAAAATATTATTTTTGTGCCTTTTGTATTTAGCATAAGCTCATGAATGCCACATCAATCAATCTGTTTCCCAGCTAATTATACACAAAGAGCACAGGTTCTGTGAATCCATAAAGATACTGTACATCTCAACTTGAATCCTACTTGAATCTGTTTTGGACAATATACCATTAACTGCATTTTTTTTCTTGGGGAAAAAAAGCATAATCCTGCTTCACTGAGACGTATGCATTCCCTTCTCCACCAATAATACTGGCCTCGACCTCAGCCAATCATACCGCAGTGGACTGAACTCACCCCTCACCAATCAAAATGCAGCATACTGACCCCCCTTTCCGCCAATCACACAAAAGGACACAGACCACTCCTTCTACACCAATGATATTGAATGGTTCCCATCTTCCCTCATTCAAGGCAATTTCAATCCAATGAAATGTAAAATGTACAAAAAAACATGCTAGAATTATATAATACTCTGATTCTGTACATTTAAGCTATATGTCCAACTGAACAAAAACAAATACAAAAAATGTTAATGGAGTAATGTCATTACAATGTCATTTCTTCTCTGTATTCAAACTGGACAGCAGAACTGAGAGTAGCTGTGCACTACTCTCTCAACATGCACAGGTGATACAGACACAGGGCCACACCCACTTGTGGCTGTGGCCATCATCGTAGACACGAGTCAGCCGAGATATGCGGTGGTTGCCCGGCAACAGGGGGTACGAAAAGGAGGAGAAGTTTGGCTGCGGTCACGTGGAGAGGAGAGACTCCAGCCTGTCAACAGCTCTCTTAAGTCACCAGTTCTGGCGAACCACAAGAGAATTAGCTGGGTCTTACCCATGGCAACACAACATTCCATACAGTCCATTACCATGTGCTAGGTGCTCCTGTTCTGCATTTACAGCAAACACTTTCTCTGCAGTATTTGAAATACTGACAGACTGACTGATACACAACTGTGGTCCAGTCTTTCAGGCACTCTATGTATATTACTGACCAGGCTAACCGTTAGCCCGACTCTAATGTCATTTCCACTCAGTACTAACCAGACTCTCAGACTACCATGGTTAACTCTTAGTCAGAATCTAATGTTGTCTTGGCCCAATACTAACCAGACTCTCAGACTACCATGGTTAATTCTTAGCCAGAACCTAATGTTGTCTTGGCCCAGTACTAACCAGACTCTCAGACTACCATGGTTAACTCTTAGCCAGAATCTAATGTTGTCTTGGCCCAGGACTAACCAGACTCTCAGGCTACCTTGGCTAACTCTTAGCCAGGTTCTAATGTAATCTTGGCCAATGACTGAGCAGAATCTCAGATGACGTTGGCTAACTCTTTAGCCATGTTCGAATGTCGTCTTCGCCCACTGCTGAGCAGACACCGAGGGTGCATTGGATGGCTGTGGACCAGACTGCAATGCTGCTAATAAAGCCTAGGTGGGGCCACCGTGTTGTTGTTATAATACTCTAGTCTGGGCGGAGGTACAGGTAACCAAGACTGTGATTAATTCATCTTCGTCTGATGGAAAAATTTGGAGGTTTTCTTTTTGTTTTCTTTTTTTTTCTAAGCTGGTGAGACAGACGGTTTCCGTGTTTCAAAACAAGGGCGTTTGATTCTGACAAGTCAGTTGTGTGAGAAAGAAACGAAAGGGAACAATCACAAGGAAAAACAGGAAGCTTTCTGTATACAGGAACCCTGGAGGTCCATCTGTCCCTGAGCAAGGCCTTTTTTTCCATGTGAATCACACAGCATGGAAGCGACAGATCCACCGACACAACATGTGACAGACCAAACTAAGCCAGCACACACTACGAAAACACACACACACGCACAAGCACTTTCACTTGCAGACACGCACACCAACGGGCATGCGAACGCACGTGGGCGCACACACCCAAGCGCACCTATGAATCCTTTAATCTGCAAATGCTCAACAGCCCATTAGTATGACAAGCACACTTGCTGAGTCAGCAAACCAACATGCCAATCTAATGAAACACATGGAAACAAAGCAAAACAAAAGACATATTCCAAATGAAACAAAGGAGAAATCACCCAGTGGAGAAATCACCCAGGCACACACATATGCAAGCGCGCGCACACACGCATGCACAGCGGTTTGGCAATTCACTGCACAACTGGGCCAACATGAGGGCTTCGGAGTCAGAGCTGAGATAAGTAGTACTTAGAGGACCGCAACACCATGTTCCTCCAGTGACAGGAAATAAAAAACATGTAAAGAGGAGCCAAGGGGGAGGGAGGGAGTGAGAGAGAGAGAGAGAGAGAGAAAGAGAGAGAGAGGGGGAGGAAATTCAATCTGTAATCACACAGCACTGGTATTTGTAAATCACAATGTGTGAAACATTACATAAGAGCCCAACTGAATCAGAGTAAAAGTAACACATCTGGCACTACGGACTATGAAACAATGAATGCGTTCATCTTTTACAGAGAGTGTATCAAAGGGGAGTAAACTTCTGCAGCTAAAGCGGTGGTTGGCTCGGTTTCAGTCTCACACGGCTGAGCTACGGACGACTAAGGCCAGCAAGCGGCTCTGACAGCAGCACACCCCTACTGACGTGGAACTGGAACAACTCCTGGCCTCTCAGTCCAATACACAGACCTGACAGGCCCGAGAGGACCCGCAGCAATACCGAGGGATGCTACAACGAGTGGGCCGGTCTATCACAGACTGCTACTTGTTGCGTGGGCTGTACCATTTGGGCCAAGAGTGAGTGGGAGGGGGGTGTTTCACACGCAGCCTATTCCATGAGTTCACTCAGGGTGGGGGGATTTCTGCGCCCTTCATTTATTATAAATAATGCCAGAGTGTGTTGTTTTAGAAAAAAACCTTTAAAAAAAGTTTCACAACCGCAAACAAATACAAACGGTTGAGCCCTTTATAAAATAAGCCGTTTCACAGAAAGCTACATTCGTTTTCAAGAAAGCGAGCAAAGTATTTTTAGCAAGCGTCGACAAGGTGCTGCATATTTCGGATGAATCGGCTCTATTCCGAAGGGCAGGGGGATTCATGGCCCGTGTCGCGGCTCGGAAGTTGGAGGTGAGATGGAATAAGACGTCAGTGATGAGAAGCAATGGAAGAATTGAGGGTAACTCCCAGAATCTCCCAAGTTCTCATTCTCGGTCTTCTGACCATTATAATCATTTTTTAATTAACATTAAGTTATTAAGATTACTCTTAAGGTTGCATCCACCTGTTGCCACTATTGAGATCTATTACAACTAATGAAAAAAAATACTTGGAGTTAGATTGGCTGGGAGGGAACACAAACTTTGGTCACCTTACATGACACAGTCTGTAAACAAAGCACCACTGTGCCGAATTAGGCCGATATGTAAGAAACACATTTATTTGTAATGGGCAAACATAACAAACTGGGAGATGGGAAGGACCCAAATATTTGGACACGCTTCTGCAAACCACATCCACACTACAACCAGGGGTCGTTGGGGCACGAGGATTAGGCGGCGCCTGTCAAAGACGACCACACCTTAGTCGGGGGGGCATGTCTATGTCCAAGCACACGCCACAAATAACTGCCACACACACCGGCAGGCACGCCTGCACTCACACACATACACAAGGCGAAACAACTCCTACACTTTCAGCATAAACCTGAAATCTCCTCTAGCTGCGCCACAAAAGTCCTTTAAGCCAGAGTCTTTTATCTCTCATCCCATCGAGCGGAGATTTTGCCAGTGAGGAAGAGGAGGAGGGGAACAAAGCTCCAGACTCTCACTTTCATCGCGCCGCCCTGGCGGAACAGAGGGCCGGCGTGTGCACACCCCGAGCCTGCGGGCCCCAGTCTCCCTCCCGCTTTGTCTGCTTATCTGCTTCCTCTCCGGGGGGGACCCACACAGGCCCTGTTTTGGCTGCGTCGCGTCCCCCTTTCACAAGGAGACGGTGCCCCCTTCCTCCCCGCCCCCACCACCACCATTATCGGCACATCTAAGCGTGAATCACGCAAATTCCTCTGTACACTCCCCGCCACTGCTGAAAACATCAAGGGTGAGAACTCCACCCAGGAGGGGAGATATTCTATATTTAAGTACAACAGTCATGGGAACTGTGCTGGCAATCTAAAGGCTGATGCGGCAAAAAGTCATTTAAAGTATGCTTGATCATTGCCACCTGGCAATCTGCCCCTTCCTCCATCTAACATTGGTTAACTTCCCCACCCAAAAGTCCCTCATTCGAATCGTCATACAATTCAAAAAGCAACTATAACCACACAGTGGTCCAAGATACAGTAACTGTACCTGTGCAAGGTCTTCCTGTTCCAAAATGAATTCCACCCCTTTCCTGCATCAGATTTACTGTCTCTTCTCTCCATCTAACATTCTCCTGTTCACACTCATGTTGGTATGAATGGGGGAAAGGTCTCAGCTCAAGCGTTTATCTCTGCCAGACCAGGAGATCTGCAGGTGCATTAAGGCCTGCAGTAAAAAGGTGAAGCACAGCTGTGGTTGGTCAAGGGCAGGTTGCAGGAGGTAGAGTAAACCAGGAAAGGGAAGGTGGAGTCAATGAAAGGATGGGTGGAGTCAATGAGGCTAAGGGGGAGTCAAAGCTAGGATTAGAGGAAGCAATACAGCTTGAGTGAAGTCAATTACTCCTGTTTACACACTCACTGGAAGTAAGGGTGGAGTTATTGACATTCTGAGTGGAGTAAATCGCACCCGTTTACACAGTCCATGGGTGGTGTGCTGGGTGGAGTGAATGGAAGAAGGGGCTAGGTCAAACGAAAAGTTTCAAAATGGAGGGGTTTGCGTAGTCAATGGGCCAAGGAATGCCCTCTTATGCATGATATTTCCATAGACGGGTTCATGGGTTTGGCAGTGGGCAGCAGTGTGGTCAGGATGTAAGACTTTCCATGGTCTGGCAGGAATATGCCAGGGCGCAGTGCGTACCGTCCTGGGGTATGGCAGCTGGGAACATCTCCTTCAGCAGGTCTCCTAGGGTGTGGGCATGCCCGTCAGGAGTCGCCGGACGGAACAGCTTCTGGATGAACGGCCTGTCGCTCATCGTCTGGAGGGGAAAACAAGGAGAGAGGCGAGGTTAGACGTCACAATCAAACGGGGAGGAAGAGAGACAAAAGAGGGAAAGAAGTGTGAGCTTCATATAAAGCTGGAGAGAGGGAATAATTAAAAATATTTTTGTTTGAATCCCTGGTGGAACATGACTCATCAGTGGACTAAGAGCAGCAGCCATCATGTGCTCCCAGAATTCTGATGAAGTAAATCCCATAGAATTATGATAAGAAAGGAGGGGCCTACTGAGCAATGAGCCGTTTTACTCCAGAATGCCGGGAATCAACAAACCAAAAATGAGGAACACACACCACCCCATTTTATCACCCGACTTCTTTATCTGCATCTCGTTCCAACACGCACAGTCACAGCCTGGGATGCTAGAGAGAGTACCCTCCCAAGATTATTCACAGCCTTGATACAGATCAGCAAAGACAGTAAAAAAAATAATTATATATAATAATACAGATAAGCCATCTTGTAAGCTCATTCAGAAAATGATATTCTTTTATACCAATACAACAGCTCAGAGAAAAATATTTCTGCTTCTCACAAAAAAGATGCGTCACAATTATTCAGACCCATGGCCTCCTTTTTCACCGGGATAAAAACCCAAGGTAACAGACATAAAAATGTATGTGGGACCATCAATATGGGGGAATGCAGCTATAAGAAGAAACAAGACAAAAGGTTGGTGACCTTCACAGGAGATGGTTACAAAGAAAAACATACGACTTTGTTCTATTAGTCAATAATTAAAAACAACTGGAACAGTCTACCTGCCAGGGAGAGGATGCTCGTAACCCCCCACAGCGACGCAGGAACTTACCGGAGAAACTTGATGGAGATCTACAAAACCTGACTTAGTGGAGACACAAAGTCTCCAAATCCACCCAGAGACACCATTTCCATGCTAACTGGTTTTTCCAAAGGGCTGCCAAAAAACCCTGAGGGTAATCAACAAAAATACATGTCTGGAGTTTGTTAAATGATGCTGGGTCACTTCCATTGTAATGCTGTGTCACTTCCATTGAAACGGGTTGTCAAAAGAAATTGGTCTTTCTGGCCATAGTAGTGTTGGTTTGGCGTTAGAAGGAAGCGTTACTTATGTTGGAAAAATGTCATACCTCCAGTGAAAAATGGTGTAACCGTGAACACCAGCACATACAAAGCCATTCTGGCCACGGTCCAAGTCTGATAGAATAATGGTATACCACCAGTACAATACTGATTCATGCCCGTTCAATAATGCAGATAATACGGTATGTATAAATGGTAAATGATTAACATTCCTAATATAGTATACACCTAGTATAAACCAACACCAATAAAGCTCAATTTCAGGTGAAGTGAAGTGGTGAAGAGAAATAGGCTCTGTAGTCTCTGGGCAGAAAGGGAAAGACACAGGCCCTTTGGTAATAAAATAAGGCTGTACATGGCAGCGTTGCGGGGCTGTAAGGCATTACGCTGCTGCTGAGCGTGTGACAGACGCGGTGGCGACGGCGGCGGCTGAAGAATGCCGTTAACGCGTCTGTCTGGGCAGCGCAGGGGGTCCTGCAGGCGCGTGGAGCCCGTGCCCGCAGTTACTCACCCCGCTTACTCCAGCGCCCTACGACTGCACAGGGGGCATCTGTCTGGCTGCACCGGGGGGCAACGGGCTTTCGGGAAGGGGGTGGATGAGAGGGGGGGGGTTTGCGTCTGGAGTTTTATGGGGCTGCCTGTTTGTGTGCCAAGACTCCACCCCCAGCCCTGACTCCTCTCTGTGATTCAGGGCACAGATATACCCAATCCGCTGGACTGGCATGAGACCCGTCGCGCACCACGGATACTGCAGCAAGGAATGGGGTTTGGGCTTGGGGGTTGGGCTTAGGACTTGGGGGATGAGTTTGGGGGTGGAGCCTAATAGCTACAGGTAGAGCTGGAGGACCTGGGGGGGCAATAGAGGCTATAAATGAGGGAATGGTGGTTCTGGAAATCCACACTAACGCTGGTTATGTAAGCACTGATATAGCCACAAATAATTAACTTATGTACATGTAGATATATGGAGTTATATATGTAATAAAACTATGCAGGGTAATTGAGGACTACTTTCTGTTACTGCGATCAGTCAAGGAATGATCCTAACCCAACATAAAATTATTGAAAACAAAATGACAAGAAATAGGAATAAACTAATGAATCTAAATAGAGTAGGCAACTGGGGGGGGGGGTGTATATTTACTTACATTAACCACTGTCTCACCACAGAAATCGGGATGAAATCCAACCGTGTGAGCCAGATTGATGCATTCCGAAAACTTTCTATTTTCAAGTGAAAGTTCTGGCCTGGTTTTTGCTATCTAGCTTCACCATGTCCTTGGGGTTAAAATCATCCATCTGCAATGATGAATGATGAGCAGCCATTTTCAAATATGCTCTTCACCCAAGATGACTGGAATCTATCATCAGAACACAACACAGATGGCCACAAAACAACTGCTTAAAATCACTTCCTGTTCGCTGGTCAACTCACCAGCTCCATGACACGCATGAGCCAAAATTCCACTCAGAGATTAAATTAGTTCAACTTTATACACCCAAAACAAAAACAACATTTAAGAACAACAGCCAGTGTTGGACTGAAATATTAGACCTAAAAATGTGTAGCACATTTTGTACTTCCACGTTTAATGCAATAATGCTATAAAGATTAATTATTAATTATTAAAGATAAATAAATATGACATATGTTATAGCACCAACATGTGATTGAATCAATGTCATCATGGGTGCGTGGACTTCTCACAGACATCAATACACTTACCAATATAACATATAAATGAGTGCGTGAAATAAAATTAGTAAGTGAGGAACTTGTACCATGGCAATAAGGTCTTCACTTACTAATTTAATTTGACACAATCATTTATATGTTACATGTAAACATATATATTAAATAAATAAATACTGTTTACTCAATATTTTATGAGCATGTAAGGATACAAATCCGTAGAAGACATCAGTGAAGGTGCATTCAGCATGAGTAGAGAACCTACATAAGTAGGGTAAATTACACCACTACACTAACTAAAACCACTTTTCACATGTCTCATGTGCACCATTCAGTTTTTATACTTCAGTTATCATAAAAAGCAGTTATGAGGGCAAACTGGCACCCACGCTAATGATAAATCCCTCTACGGACCTGCCAACTTTGGCTTCTAGCCCAAGTGTATTTTGTAGCAGTGTTGGTAAATTGGAAAATTCAGTTCCGATACTCTAATGGTGCTTGGCCCCCTGATAATTGTAATAACATTTGTTAACAACAAAGAGCAGGCCTAATTAACAACCAAAGCAAACCGTACCATAATGTTGAGATGCCAAACTTCTTCTCAGTGAGGAGCCTTAAACTTTACAACACAGGGAATACAGATGCCATTGTAACAGTTTTATTTTTTAAATCACTGCACTAGTTTGTAATACTTCCCTTAAATGCAACAGCAGTATTTAAGTCTGTGCATATGCCTGCAGTGTACCTATCAAAAATACCAAAAGGGAAGGACTCAACACGCTTCTACACAAAACAAAAACAGATGGACAAGGGTGAAAAAACGACTGATTGATGGGCTCGGACCACAAGCCTTTATAATTGGTCGCCGTACGGACACACAAAAAGAACAAAAAAAGAAGCAATCGAAGACACAGGCGGTAAAATATTAATGGCGCTGGCGCTTGATTTGAGTGCATGCAGGGAGCTGTCACGCACTGGAGACGGGCCCGGAGCCCATTGTGAAGTATCGTGCATGGGACACTGACAGGGGTGTCCAAGTGAAAAGACCGGGAGGCAGGGCCCGGTGGTGACAAACACCACCCCGACACACAATAGGGACTAATCATGGGCCTGTAAAAAGGAAACCTGCCATCAGGAGGCTCGGGTATCACACCGGTAACTAACACCGCCGGAGCCAGGGGAAGGGAAGGTGGCCCAAAGGTGCGGCCGGGCCGGTACGGTTACCAGAAAGACTGAGTCACCCGCGGGCAGGAAGCGCGGGGTCGCGCGGGCATTAGCCGGAGAGACAGAGCGGAGAGAGAGTGCGTTAAGTGACAGCGGCGTCGATGCATTTTTAAATACCGCCATTAATTATTGACTCGTGCGCCATACAAAAAGGGCCATTAATCCCAGCGGGGTTGCACGATATGCAGGCACCGCCAACACTTTCTTTTCAGCAGCCGTGACGTTTGGGGTGGCAGTGCAGCACAGGGCGTGGGACCGGCTCCAGAGACCTCAGAAAGCCCTCTGCCACCCCCCTACCTTTCACAAAGAAGCCTGTGGCCTAGTGGCAAAGGTACATGGCTGGGACCTGAACGGTTGGCGGTTCAAGCCCTGGTGTAGCCACTGCACAGCTGTTGGGCCCTTGAGAAAGGCCCTTAACCCCACATTGCTCCAGGGGGGACTGTCTAATCAACTATAAGTCACTTTGGATAAGCTAAATAACTGCATTATTATAATTACAAGTTAAAGCCATGGATTCAACCCGGAAAAATTACATCAAGCCAGAATATACCCACAGGCACAGCAGCCTAATATGTTCATTATGATTTCTGACAAGCAAGTCAATTTCTACACAATGGTGAAAATAAAAACCACAAGTGATGAAAATATTACACTGTCCCGTACTGGACAATGTGATTTCCTGAGTGCGACTGATAAAGTTAATATAGTTCTTATGGTCACAGACACATGGTAAGACACATCAGTCCGCTGTTACTACCACAAATACAAACACAAGGCATTCTTCATTATAATGAATACAAGATTTACATTTTCAATTCATAGTTTAGGATGGAGGAAGCATGGATGGTGCAGTGGGTAGCACTGCCGCCTCACAGCAAGGAGGTCCGGGGTTCGAATCCCTGTCGGACAGGGCCTCTCCGTGCGGAATTTGCATGCTCGCCTCATGTCTGCATGGGTTTCTTCCGGGTACTCCGGTTTCCTCCCACAGTCCAAAGACATGCAGGTTAGGCTGATTGGAGAGTCTAAATTGCCGGTAGGTGTGAGTGAATGGTGTGTGCGCCCTGCAATGGACTGGCGACCTGTCCAAGGTGCATTCCTGCCTTTCGCCCAATGTATGCTGGGATAGGCTCCAGCCTCCCTGCGACCCTGTTCAGGATAAGTGGGTTAGGATAATGAATGAATGAATGAATGAATGAATGAATGAATGAATGAGTTTATGATGGCTATTACGATGCAGAGTTAATATATTTAAAAGATAAGTTCTGTTCTTGTTGCCCTAGATTTTAAGTGAAGACTAATTGAGAATTCCTAGAAGGATCGCACGCCGGTGATACATTGTCCCAAGGAAAACGGTGAAATCTCCAGCCTCTGCTGGTGAGTAACTATGTAGTCACGGAGCAGGCGAAATGCCTTTGTGTTAAGCATCCGTCTGAAACAATGAAACAATGTGACTTGCGGTTGTAAAGCATTTTAAATTTCACTTTTTTCTGTGAAACGACGCGTTTCGCACCTTGACTCAGGCCATGTCGTCTCCGCCGGAAATGGGCGGCAAAATTAGTTCGTTATGAGTATCAAGAGGTCACTTTCCACACCAATAAAGCGCAACACAACTGTGTAACTCTGACCCTTATCACAATTCAACATACAAGGCATAATTGACTTCATATGCTAGGACATACACACGTAACTTATCTGATACAAAATACTCAAATACAACTCCGCTGTTACTAATTAAACTCCGGGTTGAAGTTTCGCCCAGCATCCCCTCACATCTTTATTAAAGACCTCAGTGCTCTCGCGCAGAGAGGCCCGACGGAAGTCTGGTGTTGGCGAAGGGTATATCATTTGGGTAAATGTTATCATTAATTCTGTCTGTATTGAAGAAATGCAGTGTTATTTACAGACCGAAAGCCATTTCTGGATTCCTGGTTAGGAGACGGTCATTATCTGTGGTGATTTACACATCCGGACAACGGGAAGTTCTATTCTCCATTTATTCGGTTTTCCCCCCACTCTGAAATATATACTGTATATGCAGTTGTGTCTAGACTGAATCCCGTCGTGCGTGATGTGTCTGCGGTTCAGAGTAACTTCTCTGGTCATTTCTGGGGCAACGCAGCCTCCCCTTCCACTAATAAAACAAAGCATGTCATAGTGGTGCTTTTCATGCAGATGATCATTCTTAATGTCTGTATGCTATTTACGGCACTTAATGTTCTTCAAAACTTCCCCCCCTGTAAGTCAGTAAATAGTAACCACTCCAAACAAAAGAACAGTGTTTAAAACATGGTTCGCGGCAAACTATTAAAATAAGCGCCTACAATCGATCATGTTCTTTTTTTTTTGTAGCATTTAAACTGGCACATAACGATCACATTTCTTTAGCTGACATTTCTATACTTCGCATACAGGCTAATTTGTACAAACCATGAACGTGTGTGTGCGAGTCCGAATGATGATGCAATTATGCCTTTTGTTTTCATCCTTCCACCAAATAGGCTACGGGCTACATAATGATAAATAAAGCAACGTGTTTAACACGTTTTGGTATCTTAAACGATTGACCTAAGGTTAGTTCATAATACGGCAAACAATTTTCCCACATCAATCTTAAAGCATAAAAATCCTCACGCAGATTTGCACACTTGGTTCGTTCAGACACGCCTTTTTATTCTCTGAAATCTAAGAGCATAATCCTACATTATTAGAGGCAGGTGACGTAATCTCTGAACCTCTTCACGGGGCTGTCTGGTATATCGGCAGTTGTTAGCCCACGGCGGTAAACGGTGTTTCAGGAAACTGTGAAGCCGGTATATCACAGCAGCTCAATAGATAACAGACAAGCTCCCCCGCAGCCAGAGAGGTGGCACGGGATAACATTTTCCAGGCGTGTGATGCCTGGACGCACCCCAACTTAATCATCTTGGGGAAATTTCACTTGAGTCAGTGTACGGCGGGAAGCCGCCCCAGTGCCCACACATCGATTACACGCTGTATTAAGTCTGAAAGGCCTGGTCGTATCAAGTTTATTTTATTTGGCTTTCAGGTCAAAAGAGATTGCCAAATAAATAACCGCATACAGGTGTGAGACTGTACAGTCATAGTCGCCAGAAAAAAATAAGGCATAGGACATAAACAGGGTAGTAGCAAATACATGCATGTTCAGGAGTTTCTGAAACAAGGAACAATGCAATATTTGGCTAACCAAGTTGCGTTACAGTATATATATATATCTATAAAATTCACAAATTCATGCCTTAGGGCATGTCTCCCTCACTCTGTTATGGGAAAAACCCGCCCAACCCCTTAACTCCTCGCCCACTTAGGAACAGCAGCACAATTTCCCAATCTTTCAACCACACAAAAATCAGGAGAAATTTTCCCCTCTGACTGAGTCACAGCATCTTTCACAATTTAAATAAATCAATAAACAAACAAACAAACAGCTTCTGGTTTCAGAGTTATTCACCTTTACCAACAGTGCACATTAAATAGACAAATAAATAAGCATAGAATGCTTCTAGCAAATGTGCCTAGTCTCATTGCAGTGACATTCCGAATGGATTGAAATGAAACCTTCTGACATGACGCTTAATTGGCTATATCCCTGGTTGCTGGGGGGTTGGCTGTGGATGGCAGCTGATGGCAGCATTGGAATATGGTCATCATGTCACCTGATGCAATGTCTGATGGGGAATATATGCAAGGGCTACTGTGTTGTACCTTTTTTCAAATATACATCTGGGGCTAAGCATTGTAATACCCACCCCAATTTGGAATGACCGATCATCTACAACCACACCTCGTGAACCCACTGCCAACTCATGAGAGTAGACATCCTCAGTTCTCTTGAACACGTGGAGTCACTAGCTAATTCTTTTCACACTGCAGGTGACAGGAAACTCTCACAGAGCAGAGTCTGAGGAGGACCTCTCATACATGGCTTTGACTGCAGTCTACGGGTGCCTGATTAACACTGAGAAATCCCGGGCCCTGAGGGGCAGTTAAAACTGGCCAGAGGCTGTGGGGACAGAGGCGGCTGTGGGGACAGAGGCGGCTGTGGGGACAGAGGCGGCTGTGGGGACAGAGGCGGCTGTGGGGACAGAGGAGGCTGTGGGGACAGAGGCGGCTGTGGGGACAGAGGCGGCTGTGGGGACAGAGGCGGCTGTGGGGACAGAGGCGGCTGTGGGGACAGAGGCGGCTGTGGAGCAGGGAGGGAGTGTGGGGTAGTGATTAAGGTACAGGACTGGAACACGCAAGGTTGGTGGTTCGATCCCCAGTGTAGCCACAATTAAGAACCGCACAACCATTGGGCCCTTAATCCTGCATTGCTCCAGGGAAGGATTGTCTCCTGCTTAGTCTAATCAACTGTACGTCGCTCTGGATAAGAGCATCTGAAAAAATGCCATTAATGTCATGTAATGTAAGTGAGTGGGTCCATTTACTGGAAATTAGCTCTGTACATATGACCGTCTTCCTGCTTACTCTCACAGAACACATCTACTGCAGATTTCTGCCTCCGAACGACAGTTCGGCTCACGGTCACACTGACAGACCCTGCGGTTTCAGACGCGACGCTGTTTGGAAACTTGCACTGCACGCAAAACCTCAAGGCCCCCACACGGGTTCTGAACCGGTCATTATAACTTTGATTATTGCACCATCTACTGGAAATGTGGTACACTAACCGGCATAAACACATGCACAAATACGGACCCACAGCCTCGAACGGCGTCGCAAATAAAATTGCACACAAGCTAAAACACACCTCATACATGGATAACAAAGGCATTGCAAGGGCAAATTGTTGTCACAGCTACTGACTGAACAAAATGGTTTTAAAAAGTTTTGAAGTCAAGAGCCCTGCCTCCATATGAAATAAATAATACTATTCTGCCACCCTTGTCAGCACCGCTGTGTTCATGGCTAAAGAGTACAGAGAAGCAGCATCACAGACAGATGTGAAATAAGCAAATGAAGTGTACGGTGGCATAGCTTACGCAGCAGTTTCACTCATCAAAAAACTATCTAAAGAGAGCCACTCCCCTCTCGCTTAGGAAACTTTCTACAAAACTGCTCAGTCTGACTAAGTACAGAGGTCAGAGAGAGGTACTCTACTCTCTTTCTCACTCACATAGACACACACTCACACTGGTTCCTCTGCAGTGAGAATAATACGTTTAAAACTTTAGAGACACCCAAATTATGTGACCTGTATTTTAAACCAGGGGAGGATTACACCAGAAAGTCTCAGAGTACACTAAAGTGCAAAGGGCAAGGGTCCAGAGACTACCCTTTAATAGGTGGACCAAATCTAATAAAATCAAATCAAATGTTTTTCACACAAAAGAAAGCAAAACCACTCTCAAGGTCAAGTGTTATCTACCAACCTTCCGCCAGAATTACTACAACATAAGAATAAGACCTATTCAGAAAACTGGATCAGGCCAGGCCTGAAGATTACTGCATCAGATAGCCTTAATGCGCAACCAATAAGCAAATAATCAGAATTATAGCAGTGCTCTGTAATAGACTCAAACCCAATACATCACCCCAGGCACACAAAGCTGGGATGTCATGTGTGATGTCATGTGTGATGTAATACCTGGTATATCCTGAACGGGAGGTACCGGAATCCACCTTCCTCTGTAGGATATTCCATCAGCTTCCTGTTCATCGCCCAGAACTGGTCAAACTTATCTAAAGCAACACAAAACACAACCTTGAAGAAACAGGAAATATTTCACAGTTCATCTCTGGGCTCATAAAACACAGCAATGAAACTGTATTAAGGATGTCTTTCTTTTCCAGGTCAAGGAAATGGTGCATTTTCACCATGGCATGAATGTTGTCTTGGTGTGGTAGTTACAGACTTGGCCTATCTACCTTGTGTACTGGACATATGTTCATGGCCTTACAACCAATTCTAAATTAATTGTACCTTGTGGTAATACAACAAAAAATGTTTGGTTGTTTGTTGTATTACCTGGATGTATTACCTGCACTGTTTTGTATGTAGCTTTGGATAAAAGCATCTGCTAAATAAAATGTTATGTAAGGTGCCTGCACCTTACGGGCTGGGTTAGATTTCCGTTTCACTTCAGAAGAACTCATCCACTTTCTGAGCTCACACAGCCGAGATCTCCGTCTGCATGAGCCTACAGGCTCGATACCAGGTCTCAAACGTTCAAACTGAACACCAATTCATCGTCAAGGCAAATAGTGTGAGAATGTGCGCTTACAGCTCTGTGTTCATTTATAGGTGTGTGTGTGTGTGTGTGTGTGTGTGTGTGATTCCTCTGCCACGGTAGACTCTGGTCCACGTTTCTGAGAACAATCTTGGTTGTTTCTTGCAGAACAATCTCGGTTAGATCAACACTCAGCCCAGGAGCACTGATGAGCACACGAAGTCCAGCGGTGAGCACAGGAAGTCCACAAGAGGCAGGGGGTGACACAATGAGCGAGGACAGAGGCTGGGGTCTGAGTCAATGCGCAACTGATGGGAGAGTGATGCCGGCCGAGTGACAGTGAAAACAGGAAGTTACTCAAACGAACTTCAAAGTGCAGAGCAAAAACAGCCCAGGTTTTTGGGGGTTTGAGCGAATGTGAGATTCATCAAAGAGAACCACACAGTGACTGTGCTTTCTGGGTGAAATGTGTCACCGACTAAATCTAGAGGTGCAGAGGATTCCCTCAAAACTATACATCACAGACTTTCACGGCCAGGCCCAATTCGAAAATCTTCACACACTTGTGGTACAACAACGTTGTACCCCACTCCTAATGTTCTACCAAATACAAAACACACTCACAAACCTAAGCCCAATGTGTAAGAACACTTATTGCTGTTCCAGGCTTCACAGCAAATGTACAAATGTAGTTTTCCCACTAAGTGTGAGAGTAACAGAGTTTGAATCTCTTCTTGTTTATGGTGGTCTTCCAATACAGCTGTCAAATTCAATAGAACACTCCTGCTGTTGACATCCGGAACTGCACTCTGGAATACAGGGTGGAGGAAAAGGTACGTATCTTACCCATCAAAAGGACAGGGGGTCCCATCCCAGTACTTTATCTCCTTTCCTCCAATACCACCTCATCTCCTATCCGGAAGTGTGGGGAGAGGAGACAAGTGAAGTAATGGATGATATATTTTTATTGAGACATACTCACGTCTCTAAACCATCCATCTTCAGACTCAGTAGTGCACAGCACTCTACAGGGCAGTGTTCACATGGTACACAAACTCTTCGGCCAGGTGCAGAACATGAGCCCTTTCAAGAGTTAAGCTTCTTAGACTGATTTCAACAGATGTTCATTCACCACAGAGTCCCAGGAGAGGGTACGGGGAAAAGGAGTTAGAAAGTTCAGCAGGCGAGGCGACCAGAACGATAGCACCATCCATCGAAACTGACAGGCCGTCTCTCCGAGCACTTGTTGCACTTTCGCTCGCGGCTGGCCCGTTTCGCAGCTGCAGGTGTGGAGCCCCAGGACCAGTCAGGGTGAGAGTGGCTTCAACCGTTGGCTGCGGTCCGAGGCCGAAGCGGGCAGAGCAGCGGGGCGGTGTCTGAAACCGGTTTCACTCTGCATGGTCTCGTCTTTCCCTCACAGCTCCCGTTTTGACATAATTTTAGCGTTCGAAACGTTTCGCAATGAATTTCCCTTCCAAATGATGTGCTTCTCTTTCTCTGTATACGTCTTTCGTTCTCTGTCCATTTCTAAGTCATAGGGCCCTGGCCAGTATTTCATTTTGATTATGTGGGAAAACAAACATAAGGGGTCTAATCTTCCCTGACCAGGACTAAGCGTTTCTCAAAGCGATGCCCATTGAGGTTGTCCAAAGTTCATGTTGATGTTAATGTTAACTCTGCAAATGTATGTATATAACACAGCTATATAAATAGATTGCATGTAACATACAGTGCATTCTTAAAGTATTTGGACAGTGGCACATTTTATGTTGTTTTGACTCCAGCACATTGAATTTGAAATAAAACAATGACTGTGAAGTTAAAGTGCATACTTTTAGCTTTAATTTGAAGGTTTTTACCTCCATATTGGGAGAACAGAGCAGGAATTAGGCGACCAAAAGTAATTGGACAATTGGCTGCTCAAATGTTTCTTGAACAGGTGTTAAGTTTCATTGTTAGTTCATGTATAAAACAGCTAGCAAAATGTCTAGAGTTGATGCAAGGAGTGCCATCTGTATTTGGAGTCTGTTGTTGTTGTCTCTCAACATGAGGGCCAAAGAAGTGTCAATGTCAGTAAAGCAGGCCATCATTAGGCTGAAAAATTAGAGAGGCATAACCAGAAAATTGTGTCAAAATCATCTGTTTGGTACATTGTTAAGAAGCAAGAATGGACTGGTGTGCTTAGCAATGGCAGACAACCTGGTAGACCACAGAAGACCAGTGTACTGGATGACAGATTAATTATTTGAAAGGTGAAGACAAATCCCTTTGTAACTGTTCAACAGACCAATAACTCTCCAGGATGTTGGAGAACATCAAGAGAAGACTATGCTAGCATAACCTCAGAGGGTTCACCACAAGCTGCAAACTCCAGCAAGACACAAGCCTCAAGAATAGAATGGACAGCTTACAGCAGGGGTGTCCAATCTTATCCAGAAAGGGCCAGTGTATGTGCAGGTTGTTGTTTTAGCACAGGACTAGGACAGCTGATTCTACTCATCAAAGTCTTGATTAAAGACCACAATTAGTTCATTAGTATACTCAGGTGTGTTACTGCTGGGTTAAAACAAAAACCTGCACCCACGCCGGCCCTTTTAGGATAAGATTGGTCACCTCTGGCTTACAGTTTGCAAAAAACCTGTAGAGTTCTGCAGAACCTGTAGAACATCTTGCCTGCTCAGATCCAAGCAAATGCATGGAAACTGATTGGATGATGCTTCATGATGCAGCTGCACAATGATCCAACACATACAGCCAAAGTAACCAAGGCCTTTTTTCAGGCCAAAAAGTAGAGTGTTCTTGACTGGCCAAGTCAATCATCTGACCTCAATCCAACTGAGTGTGCATTTCACTTGCTGAAGACCAGACTGGAGGCAAATTGCCCAGAAAACAAGCAGGAAGATGGCAGCAGTGCAAGCCGGGCAAAGCATCACCAGGGAATTAACCCAGTATTGTGATGTCTATGGGTTGTAGACTTCAGGCAGTTATTTACTGCAAAGGATTTGCAACGAAATATTGAACTGTATATATGATTTCAGTTTGTGTTAATTTGCCCAATTACTTTTGGTCTCCTAGAATTTTAGGGACTACGTATAAAAAGCGCTGTAATTCCTACATGGTTCATCCATGTAGGAATGTAAAATATGGATATGGATGTAAAAACCCTGAAATGAAAGCTGAAAGCTTGCACTTTAATCACAGGTTTTATTTCAACTGCTTGCTGGAGTACAGAGGGAAAACAACAAGCCTAAATACTGCATTGTAATCATTTAAGAATGTCTGCCAGTAAGTTCATGATAAATTCTGCACTGTGTATGGGATGCTATATCAAGCGCTGAGAAAAGTGTAATCACAATTAATTAAATTAAAACTCAATAATATTAGTCCATATTCCTGGTGCATTTGACACTGTTCAGTCATACAGTAGTGGTACATTAAGCACTGACACCAGTGCCAAAGTGTGTGTGGTCAAATGCGTGTCACACTCACCGTTCTGCAGCCCCATCCACAGTTGCTTGTGGTCCTTCTTCTGCATCTCATTGACCACCTGACCCTTGTGTTTCAGGGCGTCAGCCTCCTTGATGCTAGACATGAAATGGGCCTCGATCACAGAGTTTGAGGGGCAGTGAAGCAGGTCCTGCTCTGGGAAGTCCTGCAACCACACAGGATACAAAGACATGGACGGCAATAACAATAAGAAATACTGTAGTCCTGGATCCACAGGGACAAAGGGGCTCAAGCCTACAGCACTGTGTGCATATACCGTCATTACAATTTCAAAATAAAAGTAAAAAATATATATATATTCTACAAAAGTGCATTTGCAGTGCTTCAACATTGATGTTATTTAATTAATATATGGACACTATATTAGGATAATACTCTATAAATTGCGCTAAAAGCTGTGGTGGTGTATACCACATATAACTACAGTGGGGTATATTTTTTCATCAAGAGAACTTAGTGATTAAAACAGACTTTTCTGAATTGAATGTTTAATCTCAAAACACAATGTGAAGAGAGAAGCTGTGTGTTTACCTGCCAGTGGATGATTCAGATCATTGAACAATTGTTAATCAAGGAGACCATCCAAACAGTCACACTGTGACACAGCAAATATACGTTCTGTTTGCTTTTTGGTGAAAGAGTAGGTAAAAAGCGGTGGCCAGTACCTTAAAATGCACGGTGATGCTCCAGGGCAGGGCAGTGTTGGAGGCATGGAGGTCAAACAGCACGCCAATCGGGTAGTGCCTTTAGATCATTTACATCATCAGTATCAGGAACCATGAAGAAGTTTCACAATTATATTTCAGTGACAGAAATCTACCATGTTCGCAATTGCACACAAATATCCCGCCCTGCACCCACCGAGACTAGCAGATTTACACGGCTCCACACCCATGTTGATTTGGAGGTCAAACGCAAGGTAATGCCCGTTGTGACTGAGAGGCCCCTTTGAGTGCCAGTGTTGATGCACAATATCCCTCCTGTTTTCTATCTTTCTTAAATTACCTGCCATTGCACTTCACAATATTTCTGTTATGGTGGTTTAATTTTTGTAATTAAAAACTTACGAAATACTTAATTTAAGAAAATATATGTTTCAAATTTTGAAAACAAACTGCTTATTTTGGTTCTGTTGTATGTTCTGTTGTATGTTCTGTGACCTATCTTATTAACTGCTCAAACAATGTCCTCAACTAACATCTGTGTATTTATAACGACACTTAAAATGACTTATTTTGCAGCCATTCTTGATTAAAGTGATTTCAAAACAGACCAAAATCTTATACTGAGGAAATACCACATTTTTCAGAATATACGTGTACACAACAGCACAATTACTAATCATGCAAAATTATGTTGATAATTCTTCGCTTTTGCTTGGTCTAGGCTAGGGCACCATCTCGTGTACCAAGTACGACACTGCAGTCGGTGGTTGGTCACACTTTCTAGGTTTTTATATGCACTTTGCACAAGAGGGCACTGAGGAAACACGATGAAAGTATGAAATATGTCCATTCTTTAGTTTTGAAGAAGTAAGCGGTTTAAATGTACTGAATATTATTTTCAACCGGTTTTTAATTTTCTCCAAATAGTACGTCACACGAGAATAACCATTGCCCTTATCCCTCCCCTATAACTCGTGACTCAGTTTTCGCCGCTGGCCGACAGGAAAGTGGGGGCACGCCATAGGCTCTTAAAAATAAGTTTCAAAATGCATTTAAATGACTGAATAAAAAACAACTGCACATTTGTTTTATTGGTGCCTAAAGACAACTGGCAAGTGTCACGTTTCAACAACCATGTTACTCCTAATGACAGGACAGTCTTTCTGCCACCAGGGGGCAACGTTTACGTTCAGATCTCAAGTTTACTCCCTTCTGCGGTGAAACTGCCATAGCATCTAACATATGACAGGCACCTGTCGGAATCATTAACAGAGGTTGATATATTCAGCCTCTTGGACATTTATTTTCAAAACATAGTATGTATTTTTCACAGGACTGGAAGGACACGCTTTTTTCTTAAACCACCTACCATTTCAAAGGCGTTCCCTCATACTCGAACCACATCTCCTCCAGGTCCTCCTGTCTCATCACCTTGTGAAAGTGCTTCTTCACTTTGTCTGTGACCAACGTTAGATAACTGACCCTGGGTAAAAGCAACTGTGGAGACAATGTCCACAAAATTCATTATCATAGTACAAGCTTACACTAGCAAATTCGTGGATACATATTATCAGTTTTCTAAACGGCAAACTTATAAATACAGCATGCGCATCACACATGCCTTTAATATTTTCACCACTTATTTAAAATGGGCTGCATCGTTATCTATATTAGCCAAAGCAGATGATGTGATGGGTCATCATCACAAAATTAGGCTAGTAGTGTCTGGTCTGGGGTGCTTGTATCATTCATTGAATTCAGTGCCAAGTCACACTGTGCTCAACGCTCAGCTTCCATCGAATGATATCATCCAGGTGTTTTTGTTATAAAAGTTGTACAGCGAGCTAGCCTCTAGCACGCAGACGTCCATCTTACATAGAATGGCTCTGCTTCCCTCTCGGTGATTTCGTCTTGGTTGAGGGTGAAGCAGGTGGGGATCCGCCCGAACCAAACATCCCGCAACACGTCCTTGTCATCTGCCATACTTCTGTAACTCCAGGTGGCACATAAAGAATGTCTTCTAGTTACAAACGAACAGACGTTACCTAAAAATCACACATTGAGACAATATAGACATATAGGTCAATCATTTGCACACATATCAGGAGATAGTTAACAAATCATCTAAGTTAGCTAGCGAACGTAAACGAACTTTGGGCTATACAAATACTCAGCTTGCTGATGCGGAGTAGCAGGCTAACTTAGCTAACTTGGCCAACTAGACCATCTGCCTTTTTTGTATTTAGCAATTGCATTCTTTACGATGACGTTATGTATATTTTGTAGTCTATGTATAAAGAGAGAACATGGGACAATAAACTACTCAGCTAGCTAACGTTAAATATCACGCTATCTTGAAAGAATAGACGTAACGTTAGTGTATATGGCTAACGATAGCTAACAACCTATCGTAACCGTAGCAAGATAATTTGTTAGCGAACACCTATTATCTTCTACGTTGCCGTCTCGCAAAACGGTCACGACGTTATAAAATGTATGTAGCTATGTTAGCTAACGGACTAATAGTTAGGTATGCTATAATGCTAACTTACTTCAAGTATGAGCAATTTCACACCTAGGCAGGCTGGAGCTAACTTAGCATAGCAAGCTTGTTAGCTAGACGTTTGTAAATGTATTAGCGAGAAAGCTATGTGGTTGGTTAGCCATGACCGAGGTGTTAACGTCGCAGCCTGCTACAGGGAGTGACAACACAACCAGGTTTTGATTTATTTTCACGGTAGCCAGGTAGCTAATATTAGATGTCTCACTTTTGTGTTGTGTCCGTATCACATCCACCAGCGATGGTAAGAAAAGAGAAGGCCCCGGTGTTGTCATTCAGTTGCACTCTGAACCTCACCAGTAAAGGAAAATTAGAGAAGCAATGTCTTTCAAATAGCAATGTATGAAGAAGGCAAAACACTGTCACCAAGTGGCCGTCAAACTACTTGCATCAACATTCGTGTGGCGAGCCTATAAATATCTATGAGAAGTCACTGTCGCAAAGAGAAATTTTGACGGGAGATTTCGCTCTTTCCACAGATGCTCTTAACATCAGAGAATTAGCGAGGGCAATAAGTAACCTGTCAAAAAACTTCCTTTCCCTGACCGGGAATCGAACCCGGGCCGCGGCGGTGAGAGCGCCGAATCCTAACCACTAGACCACCAGGGAAGTTACTATGCCTGTAAAATTGATTTTGGTAAGAGAGGGAGACAGGACATAGTAGGTCACACCAGGACAACTTCTGGAGATTGTACATGGATTGAGGCGCTCTACTGTAGCAGACATGGTGGAAGTTTTGAATTCAGGTAAAAGTAAATTGTATTATCCCTGCCTTTGGGTCACAGGTCTTACAAGTCAGGAACATAAAGATTAATGGTTCAATTGAAATGTACCGCTGGGAAAATGGCAACGTTCAAACATTTTTCATAGGTTGCCAGTCAAATCTGTTCACGTATAACGAAATTGCTGAAAAGTAGCGTTGCATTTACTACTAAAATTGAATTATTTGTGTTGTGTAACATATTTTTAGTAGCAAATAATCAGTAGCAAATGGCATTTTCACAGTAAAGTTTGAACAACACAATAATTGATGTGTGACACATCTGCTATTTATTGTTGAGCATGACGTCTGAGCATAGGGATCTAACAGTGCCTGCGTATTTGTGGTGTTTTTATGGGAAAGTATTTAAGTCAGCGACTGGAATGATCTAACCGGAAACTGCATCACAGGCATGTAGGCGGAGCCTTCCGAGAAAACAAGCAGTTATTGTGGGACCATCCAGAACCTAACCTGAGATTAGTATGAATGAATGAAAGTCTGTATACCTGGGGCCCAGAATTGGGGGCATAAAAATGAGTTCAGTAGGAACACCTATATAAGGTCTACTAATACTGATTCTTATATTAATTCCATATTGCATTCATTCCAGTTTTTTGCTGGCAGCTAATAACTAGAATCTACAAAATAATCTGAAACTAACCAGTCTGTTTAAGTGTTTACTGTAGTGTCAGACTCTTTCTCCATTTAACCTGCAACCCCTCAAACAAGGTTGAAGTTACTTTAAGTGTATTTTCTTGCTTTAGACCATGAAGACTGGCATTGTCGCACCAGCCAAAGCCAACATGTCATCATAAACTTCTGTGTGCACCTAAAATATCTTTCCTTGTACCTAAATTACTTCCTGTGCCAATCAAAATATAAATTGATAATATAAAGTGAACAGCTGCTTTGAGTTGCACATGAAACATCTCATATGCCGCTGAAAAGCATGCTTGAGAGAAGAGCATGTTTGTCTACACTAAATCAACAACAAAGGAGTGAGCCTGTTTGCATGTTCCAAATCGGGAATTGGAAAGAACTCCACACACACACACACAATTCAAGTAGGTATCCTTCTCACATCCGTCTTAATAGTGTATATTTTGTGTACATACAGTACAATGCTTTGCTTTCTTGGATGAAAGTCATTCTTACTCCCATAACATGTATTTGTTCGCACCACTGGCCTCAAGGTAAATACTTTTTATGATTAGTTAAAGTGGTACCAGCCTTGCATTCTCCACTTCAAGTGGATCCCTCTCAGGCAGATTTCTGGACAGTGTCAAGGCAAAAGTACATTGTCTTGCAGATCTATTCAGTCATCAACAGACAGCATCGCCCTGCAATTTTATGCAAAAGTAGCTGAAGTGAGTGATTGTGAAAGTTCTCCCTGTAGGTGGCTTGCACACTCTGCAAAAGGACACTACATATACAGTGGCGAGATAAATGACAGACTAAGAGCGTATTCAGATTTCCTCTTGAAATATACAGTAAATGCGGTAGGCTCACAGAGCCCACTTGAATCTGCATAGTTCTAGCTGAGCTAGTGCTGATTGCATCAAGTTATTTAGGTTAGTATTTTGGTTTATTAGGGGTACAGGCATTGCAGGTGCTGAGTCTATGTACATAGGTGTGGTTTATAATCCCAAACGGTTCCACATAACCCGATGGACATTGGTATACAGTAGTTACTGGCAACCAAACAAAGAGTCCAACACTATAATGTAACTGGATGTAGCCTGATACCACAGGTAGCATGATATTGGATGTGAGTCTAGTCTACTGCAGGCCCATTACCTAATGTTCCATCATGCCTGGTTCCAAGTACATGGGCCACAGGAGCTATTTTTGAACCATTTCATGATCAGTAACGCATATTTAAAAATACGTAACATGTAACAACCCCAGCCTTTCACCAATGAATGTTTCCTAATCATTTAATGCCTCTGGAGCTTTTGGTTGATTAACTCTGTTCCATAACAGTACTGTATAGAACACATATCTGTTTCATAATGCCTCTGCATTTTTGCATGTTCCTCATAGGTTTTCACATTTACCAGAAGTGTCTGAAAGCTGTGGGACTATCAAAATATTCAACATGTATATGCTTTGCTTTGATATGAAACATCAACAGGATGTTTAATATCCTTGCAGAGACATTTTCCTTGCCTTTAGTATCAGCCATTAATGTTTCTTGTGATCAAGGCAGTCACATAATTATGAACACTGAACAGCAAAATAAACAGATTCAGAAACAAAAACAGGACATCTTATTGTGTTGAGTTAGATCCCTTTGGCTACCTTACATATCGGCACCAGTCACAGAGCATTCTAAACTAAAGGTTAAAAATTCTAAATGTAATGGTAATTTAATTATGGAAACATGTCCTTATTTGTCACTGAAAGATTGAGGTCAACTGCCTGTGGTTTAACTCTGATGAACCAACTTGTTTTCTGTGGTAGCTTTCCATATGTAGAGGGGTGCAAATCTAGGTTTCAATCAAATGTAGTGTGGTTTTCACCTGATGAACTCCTAGATAGCATTTTACAGAATTTTCTATGACGTTAATAATGTTATTCAAGCTTTAAGTGTAATTCATGCAAAGCAAGCGGCCATCTACCTGTCCTTTAAGCCTCTCTCATTACTTTGCATAATATTTATTAATGAATGTTTTTATAGAGAGTGACGTACTGTACAAAGAAAAGTGCATTCAATTAGGTTAAAGAAGATATTGTCGAACAACCTTTATGTCATATTGCATTTCATTAAATTAGACAAGTTTTTGTTTGGTGTTCTGAATAAACTTTATTTGTCACAGACTAATGAACAATTGGCCGAATCCAACAGGTGATGGTGTGCTTACTGTATTTTGGAGTGATTATTCCTCTGTTCTGTTTCTTTAATTATTTTGGCACATTAGACTGCTGACTTGAATAAGGGTCAGGAAGACTACCAGTTGAACATTGACAGATTAAAGGTTTTGCTGTTCAGCTGCAAGAAACTGGAATCTCCAAGCAGATATTGGAAATACAACTCGGAATATGAGCTATGCATTTCATGAATTTTTTTATGTTTTAAATGTAATTTCAAAATGCTTGTTGTAGGTAAAACAAGGAGATTTTAGATTTTTATCAAAAGTTAAGGTTGTTTGTAGTGTACCTTTGTTTGTAATGTCATTGTTCGCTTTTCAGTGGCCTTGAAATAGCTGCTATTCATAGAGGCATTTGTTAAGAAAACACATTAATATACTAACTTTACATGCTTAATAGTGATAGCCATTTAACATTTCGTCACAGAGTAGACAGAGGCTCTTATACATCATATGTTGCAAGAAGTGATGTTTATAACAGAAACCAATTACTTGCCCTGTTTTTGTTAGATTACTGCCTCGCCTAATTGAACACTCTGGTGGAGCAAGGAGTGATTCTGATTGTATGCTGATTTCAGTGCTCTTATCTGAATAATTGAGTGTTAATGTATATGGTAATACAAACAAAGCATTTTATTTTGAATTCTATAGAAGAATTAAGATTAAGATGAGGTCAGTGTGGTTCATGGCCATGGAATCACATTGCCTGCTTCCCTCTCTCTGAAGATATGTTCCTTCCAACCCTACATTCTGGTGCAGTGAATTTTGAGAAATAATAATGGAAAAGACTCATGGTTATAATCTTATAATATTTCACCAGACAGTATTGGATACTTTTTGCCCAAGTTTCATAGCTGACTTTGTCTTGCCACTGTTAATTATTCTGCAGGGCTGATTAATCAATGATTACTCCATTGGCTCAGCAGTTAAATAGACCTGCATATGTAATTTAATTGCTGACCCTGATCAAAGGGGTGAGTAGGTGTACCGGTACAAGTAGTTAGTAATTGCAGCAGTATTGGTAATAATATTGTTTTCTCGTTGACAGCATTTGTAGTTTAAGCATAGAAGTTTGTATGAATTATTGTATATGTCTCTGCATGCTGCCTGATGTGGGCGTGTTTCACTACATACTATGAGAAACAGGAACAGTAGGAGCAAGTCGCTGTCGCAAACAGAAAATAGGCCACAGCATTGCAGTTGTAGCCCACATGGGAAAATTTTAATAATGTACCTACTACGCTAAATTCCCTGACATCATTGGAGCCTAGCTTTGTACATGCAGGCTCCACAGAGGCAGAAGATACCAAGCATATGCAGTACAAATATGGTGTGAATATTGTGATTGATAGTCTCAAATCCTCATGAGCTGCATATGTGGGGTGTTGAAAGCAGTGCTCCGATTGTAGCTGTGGCAGGCAAACTGTGCTTTGAGGGCCCAGTGGGCCACATTTGGTGTATCAATGATCATGAAATTGCCCAACTAAAGTGTTCATGACCATCCACCAGAATGAGTATTTCCTTTCTCAGTTGCAAATTGTCTGTTAGAATTATATTTCAGTCCAGTACGTTCGTGTTGATTCTACGGAAATGGGCCAGCCATGGGGCATATTTTGTGGAGTAAACGACAGACGTGGTGACATGAAATGACCCTATTAGACATTGCAGTGTTGTAACAGTGCTTTATAAAGCCAAACCACTCCATTTGTGCTGATTGTAACACATCAGTTGTATCCCTGTCATAATGAGTTGAAATTGATTATTTTTTGTATAAAAAATTTGAAGTGGTGCATGCCTGTGTTTGTCATCTTTGGATAAACAATAATGAATATAAATTAAATAACCAATAATATGTTAGACAAAATGTAGTTTGTGTCACTCACAGGCAGTTATATAATATAAATAATTATATTGTAGATATTATCTACACTCTACACTCACTGAGCACTTTATTAGGTATTTATTAGACTTATTTTTTAGACTTCTACTGCTGTGGCCAATCCACTTAGAGTTATGATGCGTTGTGTGTTGTGCGATGCTGTTCTGCATTACCAATGTGTGCTTATTTGCGTTACTGTCACCTTCCTGCCAGCTTTGACCAGTCTGGCCATTGTCCTCCGACATGCTCACATGCAAAAAACAGAAACAATACTTAAGCTCTCTGGAGGTCTTCAACAACTACACGTGCCTAGTGGAAAAAATGCACTTCTCGACTGAATTACAAACAATTCCACTATTATATAGCGTCGCTCTGAGCATGCCTATATAAACTGCTAATTACCAACGCAAACTAGCGATCTAATAATTATCCTAACAATTGCAGCGTCCAAAGTATCTAACTGATTCTGATCACCTAATCAGAATAACAGAAACTAGCGAAACTGCCGGCGGCTGGTGGAAAACACACTAGATTCGCTAACTAATAACAAAATGCAACACACCTGGTCTAACTAACACAGCAATTTGACTAACAAATCTACAACAGCTGATAAACTAACAAGGTTTCCTTAATACCCAATTGATTGTTGATGGCACCCTGTCTGCCACCAACAATCATTCCACAATCAAAGTAACTTAGATCACATTTTTTCCCCATTCTGATGGTTGATGTGAACATTAACTGAAGCTCCTGACCCATATCTACATGATTGTATGCATTGCACTGCTGCCACACAATTGGCTGATTAGATAATCGCATGAATGAGTCGGTGTAATAAAGTAAAAATGTTCCTAATAAAGGGCTCAGTGAGTGTATATTGCATCAATACCCTCTTGTATTTACAGTTTTTTTTTTTTTCAGGAAACAGAATTCAATTCTTTCAAAATTGAATAACAAAACAGTGCAATATCTTCTTATTACTGACACAACCTTTTTCTTTTTTGAAAATGGTTGATAAAATTGAAGTACAAATGTCATTGAAGTTCAGATAGAAGAATTTTAGCTTGAACCAGTCGGATGTGCAACTCAAGTGATGTTTTTGAATCTCTACCCAAATGAGTGAAAAGAGGGGGTGGTAATAATGATATTAAGACTGCTTTTAAACTTTTTTTTCCTCTGTAGGTTTGTTTCCTGAGCATGTTTTTGCGGGGACAAAATCTTCTTTGTGGTCTTTGCTGAATCAAGCTGTCCTACTTTGTCTTCTGCGGTCTTAGCAAGAGGTGAAAAGTAGGTCAGCAGCACCTCACAGCCCTCTGCCTTCACTCATTAAACCATTCCAATATTACCATGGCGATTACATCATCAGGTGAAGCAGTCTCTAAAAATCGAATGCACTTTTTGTAGGAGAATGTGTGATACTAAAGTAACCTACTTGTACACAGTTGACTGGAAAAATTATATAAATCAAATATGAAGTTTAAACCAGCCATACTCCAACACTTCCTGGATGCTAATTGTCTGAGACCGCCTTTTACGGTGATTGTAAATCTGGTAGCAACAGTAACAGGTATTCAAACAGTCTGTTCGGAATGTCACCCCCCTGCTCAGCAACCTCCAACCTCCACTCGCATCAAATTTAAAACTTTGGTGCTCGCATACCAGGCAGTTAAGGGATCAGCCCCTGTATACATTCAATCACTTATCAAGACCTATACACCAACAAAACCCCTCCGTTCTGCCACTTCGTGCCGTCTGGCGCCTCCCTCTCGCCACACCTGCACTTCATGCCACGGTGGTGGAATGACCAGAATGGCAGAATGACCAGTGGGATGTCAGAATGGCAGTGTCTCTGCCCTCCTTCAAGCGCAGACTGAAGACTCATCTCTTCAGGCTACACCTTTCCCTCCCTGACTCACCACCATGATTGGCCTTATATATAGCATAGACTATAATGGCACTTGTATAGATTGTATAGATATTGTTACTTGTATAGATATTGTTGTTTTTTTGTATTAGCTATTGTATTGTTGTACTCAGGGTATTCTAGCTGCCAACTGTGGTATGCTAGTTTGGAAGTTGATTGTATTCTTCAAGGGTTCTGATTATCTGTATGTTTACACTAGGACTAATTATAATAATTATAATAATTGCAAAAAGCTGGCTTCGTATGATAGCCGACGCTCGAATAAATGTTGAATTAATGTCACAAATGGAAGAAAGTTGGAATAAACCACAATAATGATGAAAAACTTACAATAACAGCTTTTGGTGAAAAAAACTGGTGAAAGTAGTAGTTAAACACATGAAAAAATTATAGTGATGAACTCAATGCCATTTCGCAGGTCTACTACAATGGCAACAGGCTCACCAACTACTGATTTTGGTATGGCTACGTTGTGCGCCATTTCTATGTTATGGATACAAGAAATTCAGGGACAAACATGCTTTTTATGATTTCATGACTGTAGGCTACATTTAGTATTCACATTTAAAATGGTGTCCAGAGACAGCATGGCTAATCTAATGTTCTAAACAAGCATTATGTTTGTTTAGAGCGTTATGTTCATCAACATTATCACGTGCAGGTAGTAGCTTGATGTCATTACGCTACATAGCACACCGATGGTAGCAGCCAGTAGCCAGTGTCAATGAGTGTTTAAAGTGGCAAGCACTCAATTTGTGAAAGTTTGTGGACAAGCTATGTTGAAAGAGTGATATAAGGTATCTGGTCCAAAATAGGACAACATGGAATTAAAGCATGCTTTAGAAAATCAATTCAATTCAATTCAATTTTATTTGTATAGCGCTTTTTACAAAGGGCCTTTGTTGCAAAGCAGCTTTACAGAATTAGAAACCGGGCCCCAAGAGTACGCCTAGGGCAACAGTGGCAAGGAAAAACTCCCTGGAACAGGAAGAAGTAGGGGAACTCATCTGCCGCTGGTTAACACCTGTTTGTAAAAACAGTGGTTTTAAACAGAAAACCAGATTAAATAAAAGTTCATAAATGTCCAATAAATGTCCAATAACTTGAAGCACAGATGGCAGGAACACCAATGGTTGGCACTGTCAGGCAAGGGGACAGGCTTGGTGCTCCAGTTGTGGCAGGAGGGAGTTGTGCGGCTGGTCTTGGGCTGGAGGTCCAGGCCAGGAGGGGGTGCGCAGGAAAGTTGGGCTAGCGCTCCGGGCAGGTGCCCAGAGCGGGGAGAAGAGGAAAGTAACATTGTTAGGGGGTCCAGATGGTAATTGGTCATTCACAGCAGGAGGGAGAGGTGCCTGCATGCGATAAGGAGAATCCCGGCAGAATAAGGCTATGGCAGTGTAGCTAAGGGAAACAGAGGCAGTGGAACACATCCATGAGGGAAGGCTTGAGACGGTCACCACCAGACCATGATTGGTTATACTGAACACAGCATTACCAACAATGATCCACTGACAGCACTGACCGCCAAGTCCACCAGAGACTCTATAGCTTATGCCTGCCACCCACTCCTGCCCCTCAACTTATAGGACAGACTAATGAGATATGTTTTTAGCCTAGCTTTAAATAAGGTGATAGTGTCTGCACCCCGAACATGAGCAGGCAATTTGTTCCACAGGAAAGGAGCACAATAGGAAAAGGCTCTGCCACCTATGGAACTTTTAGTTATTCTAGGAATAACAAGGAGGCCTGCACCCTGCGAATGGAGTATTCGTGTGGGAGTATAAGGATGAAGTAAATATTTTAAGTACAGAGGGGCAAGCCCATGTAAGGCTTTAAAAGTCAGAAGTAGTATTTTGTAATCTATTCGGAATTTAACAGGCAGCCAGTGAAGTGAAGCCAACACTGGGCTGATGTGCTCAAATCTCCTTGTTCTAGTAAGAATATGAGCTGCTGCATTTTGAATTAGCTGGAGCCCTTTCAGAGAGGAATTTGCACATCCAGACAAAAGAGCATTGCAGTAATGTAATCTTGAAGTAACAAAAGCATGCACTAGCTTTTCTGCATTATTTATCTTCAGAGTTTTGGAGATATTCCTTAAGTGATAAAAAGCAACCCGAGAGATGTTTTTAATATGCGCATCAAACGCAAGATCTGGATCAAAAGTAACTCCAAGGTCTTTGATGACAGCACTTGAGGTGATGCAAATTCCATCAATGTTTGGCATATTATCAGATAATTTACATCTCAAGGACTTGGGCCCCACTACCATTATTTCATTCTTATCTGAGTTTAGCAAAAGAAAGTTATGATTCATCCATTTCTTTAAGACAAGCTTCCATTTTTGACAGCTGGACAACTTCCTCAGGTTTGACTGAAAGATACAACTGTGTCGTCAGCATAGCAGTGGAAGTTAATGCCATGTTTGCAAATAACTTGTCCCAGGGGAAGCATATATAGAGAGAAAAGCAAGGGCCCAAGCACAGACCCTTGTGGTACTCCATATCCAACCCTGGATTGATAAGAGGAGTCATTGTTAAAGTGCACAAATTGATATCGATCTGAAAGATATGATCTAAACCAAAAGAGAGCCTGTCCACGGAGGCCTACAAGATTTTCAAGTCTATCCAACAGGATCAGGTGATCAACTGTGTCGAATGCTGCACTTAAATCTAGAAGCACAAGTACAGAGATGCAGCCACTGTCAGAAGCGAGGAGAAGGTCATTGAGTACTTTGACCAGGGCTGTTTCAGTGCTGTGGAAGGGTCTAAAACCAGATTGAAAAACTTCCAATATATGATTGGGGTGCAGAAATGAACAAAGTTATTTTTAGATTACCTTTTCTAGTACTTTAGACAGGAATGGGAGGTTTGAAATGGGCCTGTAGTTGGACAAATCATTCGCATCTAAGTTTGGCTTCTTAAGAAGTGGTTTGATGACTCCAAGTTTAAGAGTCTGTGGAATGTGTCCAGATGCTAAAGAAGCATTGACAATATGTAGGAGTGGTGCTCCAATCACTGGTAGTAGCTCCTTCAAAAGCTTTGTTGGGATAGGGTCTAGAAATTACATTGCTTCTAACTTTAATATACTAAATTGCCAATATACTTTACAGTGCACTACTCTAAGATTATGAATTCTATGAAATGTTTGAATCTTAAACAATCTGACCAGTGGTGAGCAACATGTTGGTTGACATCCAGTTGACATGTAGCAGCTAATGGAGAGCAGGCTTATTTATAAATGCATTTTGAGTGCTGTAATTAGTGTAGACTGTCCAAATTACTGAACAGATTGATTTTCTGTGACCCATTATGTATGAATTTACATGTTCAGATATGGAATAAACATTTTCTGGACAAATGTCAGAACAACTTCCACTGCTATGCTGATGACACAGTTGTATCTATCAGTCAAACCTGAGGAAGTTGTCCAGCTGTCAAATATTACATCACATTAATGGCATTATCTAGAGCGACGTACAACAAAGTGCAAAGTGCATACCCATAACCAGGGATAAGTGCGCTGAAAAACTCTAGAGGGAAGTACAATTCAACTGCTACCTGTACAACAAAGATAAGAACTAGGGCCTATTTGATAATCAGATTTTATTTATTTTTATGTATTTAAAAATAATAATAATAATAATACCGCAACAATCAGATGTATGAATAAATAATGCTGTGTGTTTACTTTGGCCCCAACGTGTTTACTTTGGCCCCAACGAGTTACACAATGGCAGTGCAGGTCTGAACATTCCGCCCTGAACTTCCAATGAATACAAATTATTTGGAAGATATTCAGAAAATTATATTAGCATTAAAGAGAAACAAAACAACGGTCACTTCCCCCTCATCCAACAAACAGGAACTGGACAAGCTTCCAGTCAGTACAGTACAGTACTGTGCCAAGTATTTGTGATGCCACTCTGCACAGATTCTTTCAAAAATTGTTCAATGAAAGGTCCTCAATAAACGTACTATACATTTGACATTACATTTTAGTAATTTGGCAGAATAGTTAAAAACTGAATCCAATCAATATTTCTTGTGACCACCCTTCGGCATTAAAACTGCATCACTTCTCTGAGATAGCCAACGCTGTCCTGCAGTTCTCTAAGACAATCAGTAGGGAGGTTGTTCCAAGCATGTTGGGGAACTTGCCAGAGTTCTTTGGTTGGCTCCTTGCTTCTGATCTCCGAGAGCCTTGATCAAGTTTTTATGTAAAAAGATATGTTGCTTTTTAAAAATGAAATACAAAAATGTCTCTGGAAAAATTATTATTTTGGAAAATGAATATATGGAAATCTCAAATGTGTTATTTTATACTAACACACACAAAAAGATAAACATATATATATTAAAGTCTAGGGTGCCTAAGACTTCTGCACAGTAATGTAGATAAACAGGTTGATCTGACCATTCTCAGTTCAGATCAGTTAAAAGAGAATGAAGGGAGAGAGGAAATAACTTCAGAGTATATGGATAGACAAGACCCTGTTGTGGCAACAGACATTAGCTTAATACGCATGTGCTGCATCCGATCCAGTTATATGCCTTCCACACACATTGAGTTCTGGAGTCTAGGAAATACTAGGATGTAGAAAGTAGTCATATTCCAGAGTGCTATATTTTAATTAGGCAAAAACGAAATAGGCAGATGGGGCTTGTTAAACTGACTCATACACATCAAAAACATTGTGTCTGCATTCCTGCAATGATAATGAATAACCTTACCTGAAGATAACAGATGGACAAGCAGGGTGACTAGTGAAGTCTATTTCACTCAGTTTTGACCTACAAAAAACTATGCAATTTACAAAGATTTCACAGTAGCAGTGGTTTGACAAAAATATCAGCTGTTCCATACCTGTATGAATGCACATATGCAAATGTGAGTGTACTTGTACCTATATACGTAAATGTGTTTGTCATATGTGTTTGGATTAATTATCTGTGAGTGTGTGCATACATGTGTATGCGTATGGATTGGTTGTGTGTATACATGTGCATGTGTATGGATGAATTGGTGTTTGAGAAAATGATTCTCTGAGAGATGCAGGCCTTACATGACTCTTTCTGAGAGATATGCAAGCCTTCCAGGACTCTTTAAAAGAGGATGCTTTAAAGACACTTGTTTCATTTATAGAGGATACGTTTACGGCATGGGTTGTAAATGCTTTGAGATTATAACTTTGTAAGGGCTTGCACCCTTCAGGTTAATGTGTCACCTAAAAGACAGTTGTGAAATGGCAGTAGTAGACGGTCAGCTTGGAGGGCGCTGAGGGTGGGCAGAGGGCAGAGTGAAAGAGGCTTATTTCAGTGCAAAGCAGAGACTATAAAAGGAGCGGTCAGAGCAAGGGAGCGCACAAACATGCTAGCACTGCAGTGAGCCTCGCGCGCCTCAACTCTGCTCCAGAAGCTTCGTCCTTCTACTGTGCCATGGCTGTGGCCTATAGTGTTGGAGAGTAAGTCCGGAAAAGCTGTGCAAATACAATTGTGCGGAATTTTTCCTGTCTGCATATACTCGTTGAAGGGTTTTTCCCCCTCTGTTAAGGTCAGAAAACATGCAGCAGTGTCAGTGGTGATATTTCAGACTTTGCTCGTTGTTTTTTGGATAAGGAGTATGCCACATTCCCGCTCCTGACAATATTTTGCCTCAGGGGCAGGCTTTAATGTCATGTGTGGAATGTGTGTGGGAACTTTTCCTGCCCTGCCCAAACCATTTACCGAATTACAAGCACTGAGGATGAATCATGGTGAATTCCGGGAAGCATAATCCAATTTGGGCTTTTGTTGGATGCTATCCATCTGAAGTATTTGTGATGCAATATTGAACTGATCTCAAGAAAATGAAGTAGTAAAATGCTTTTTCACTTCATGCACAATATTTATCCAAATATAAAATGAGTAATGCTATGAATATATAGTTAAATATCATTATTCTGCAATTGACTGTGTTCTGTAATGAGAGAGGAGAGAGGAGAGAGGAGAGAGGAGAGAGAGAGGTAAATAGCCCTTTCTGGTTGGTTTATTCAGGGTGGACCACCTTTACGCATTTTTCGTCCAGTGGTCACCAGATGACTACATGAAGAGATCCAAAGAGCCAGGCTTCATTGGGGTAGATGATCTTGACACCATCAACAACTTACTCAGTCACCCTGTCCCCAAAGCCTGGGAGGTGAGTGTTTTGGGGGTGGTTAAAGGCCTGGTGGGTAAATCCAAAGCGATTTACAAGTGCATAGGTTCTTCCACAAGTCAAAGCATCACATCCATAACTAGGAAAATACACATGAAATGCTGTTCTAAACATATAGTCATCATAAGTGCAAATGTGTTTGTTTTTTTGGGTTAGACAAGGAGGATAGGGATATCAGAAAGGGGGGTGGGGGAAATCAGGAGGGAGGACTAAGGTAAACATGCCAAAAGTTCACTCTCAGAGCGTGCAGGAGCCGCTTGTAAAGCTAATTTAGTGCAGATCCGGCCTGAATTTGCTTGCTATCTGGGAAAGCAGCCTCCCCATCCCCCATTTGCTTATTACACCCTAAAGGACATAATAAACCTATGTTTTATTCTGTCTGTTATCCAATCTCTGAAAACTTGTTGAAAATGTTTTACACTCTTAGCTTTCAGGACAGCGCCAGAGATCACTGAATAAATCATTCAGAAAAATATTTTAAATGTCCTTAGGATGTACTTACCTTGCAGTCACTTCAGCTATACCCAGTACATGAATATTGAAGGTTATTTTGTCCATATAAATGTTTTTATAATCTAAAACGCTTCCATTTCTATGCAAGATAAATATGCTTTCTTTGTTAGGCGCTACTTTCCATTGACTCAAATGCGTGTCCGTGAGAGGGGTGCGTGGGGGTTGGACCCAAAATGCACGACTCAGAAACAATAGTTAAATAAAGTCCCGTTAGGGCTTTATTCGGGACGAGTCCCAGGAGCGTAGTCAACACAAGCAAAGTCCATACACGAAGATCCAGCCAAACAAATATAAAACAAACAAAAAGCACGGTGCCGAGGGAAGAGGCAATCTCGTAGTCGGTAGACGTGCAGGGAGGTCCGGTAGCAGGAGAGCAGTCAGCGGGGCAGATGAACAGGCGGACGGCAGGCAGAGGCGTAGTCGTGGGCGAAGCGGGAGTCGAAACAATCAGCGGGGCAAAAGTACAAAAACGGTAGGCGAGGACGTAGTCAAAAAACAAACAGTGGTCAACAAAACAGAAATCAATGGACGATGGTCGATAACAGGCTTGGATCGTAACGTGTAAACAAACAGTAGTAATGCTCAAGAGTTGCGTAGTTAGACTAGAGGCAGACAATTTCGCAGTGAACAGTAGCGCGACTGGGCTATAAATGCGGGTGTAGACAGGTGCAGACAATTAGTTAGAGCGTAGCAAGGAAATGGAAAACAGGTGCGATGGATGACAAGTTTAACAAGGAGATTAGTAATCTTTAGTAATAAACCTATCCTGCCCTAGCATTAGTAAATGACATGCACGAGAAACGTAAGGTAACATGAACACATGATTAGTTTGTTAGTCTCTACCCAATCCTGATCTAGCGTTAGTAGTTTTAGTAAATAGACAAATGGAAACACTTAGGGAGTGAATGACAGAAAGAGAGAGAGAGAGAGAAAAGGCGGAACGCAAGGTTTGCGGAAAAACATGTAAAAGTGTATGCATAACAACGACCAGTTAACTTAACAATAAACATGCATCAAAACATAACACAAAGCGAAACTAAGACGATAATACTCAACATAACCAGGTAATATAATCGTACGAAAATGTATGTCATGTAGACATGACATGTAGACATGACAAGAAAATAAATCGTAACGAGACATAACTAAACATGACAAGAAAATAAATCGTAACGAAACATAACTAAACAACATGACGAACCTAGACAATATAATACATGATAAGACACTACGTGACTAAGACAACATAAATAAACATAAATAAACATAAAACATGGCGAGACAGACCTGAAACGTGACAGGACCCCCCCCTTAACGACCGACTCCTGGCGGTCACAATATACAAGACACATGGAATGTGGGGTGAATTTTAAGGGAAGCAGGGAGTGACAATCTTACAGAGGAAGGATGAATGATTCTGTGGATCTTAAAGGGACCAATAAAACGGGGTTGCAGTTTGTGAGAAGTGGCTTGGAGGGGAATGTCCTTAGTGGACAGCCAGACGGAGTCACCTGGTTTGTAGGCTGGAGCTGGAGTGCGGTGGCGATCAGCAAAACGCCGATTACGGTCTGCCGTGCTTAACAGCGCGGCCTTAGCATCCCTCCAAACCTTGGCGCATCGTTTCATGTGGATGGCGAGGGAGGGAACAGCGATCTCGGCCTCCTGGTCAGGGAACAGTGGAGGTTGGTAGCCCAGGGAGACCTCAAATGGGGATTTCCCGGTGGCGGCGCAGGGTAAGGTGTTGTGTGCGTACTCCACCCAGGTAAGCATCTTGCCCCAGCCGGCTGGGTTCTTGGCCGATACGCAGCGTAGAGCGGCCCCCAGGTCCTGATTGGCCCTCTCAGTTTGGCCATTGGATTGAGGGTGGTAGCCCGAAGAGAGGCTAGCTGTGGCCCCGAGGGCCACGCAGAACGCTTTCCAGACTTGGGAAATGAATTGGGGACCGCGGTCAGATACGATGTCCGAGGGAAGTCCGTGGATGCGGAACACCTCTCTCACCAGAACATCCGCGGTCTCTTGGGCGGTGGGCAATCCAGCCAGGGGGATGAAGTGTGCCGCTTTGCTGAATCGGTCCACCACCGTCAGGATGGTGGTGTTACCCTCGGAAAGGGGAAGTCCGGTCACGAAGTCCACTCCGATGTGGCTCCAGGGTCGGCTGGGCACCGGCAATGGTTGAAGCAGTCCAGCAGGGGCCTGGTGAGATGCTTTGCTTCTGGCGCATGTGGTGCAAGCCTTGATGAAGCGTCTGGTGTCGGGGATCATGGCACTCCACCAGAATCTCCACTTCAGCACCGCCAAGGTGCGGGTAAAGCCGGGATGGCAGGAAAGGAGGGATGAATGGGCCCATTGCAGCACCTGTGTCCGAGCGGCTGAGGGAACGTATAGGCGTAATCCGGGGTTGGACCTGGGATCGGGATCCTCCCGTAGAGCCCTCTGGATCACCGCCTCGATCTTCCATGTGACAGATCCGATGGTGCAGGAGGCAGGAAGGATGTTCTCGGGGACCTCACGCTCAGAACAGGTGTTGAATTGACGGGACAGGGCGTCGGGCTTAACGTTCTTCGAACCTGGACGGTAGGTCAGAGAGAAGTTGAACCTCCCGAAGAACAGCGCCCATCTAGCCTGTCGAGAATTCAGCCTCTTGGCTGTCTGGAGGTATGCCAGGTTCTTGTGGTCGGTCCAAACGATGAACGGCTTCTCGGCCCCCTCCAGCCAATGTCTCCACTCCTCCAGCGCCAGTTTGACTGCCAGCAGCTCACGGTTTCCAACGTCGTAGTTCCTCTCCGCCGGGGACAGCTTCTTGGAGAAGAAGGCGCAGGGGTGTAGTCGGTTGTCAGTGGCCGCCACCTGAGAGAGCACTGCTCCCACCCCTGTGTCGGAAGCATCCGTCTCGACCACAAACTGGCGGGTGGGGTCGGGGTGTACCAGGATGGGAGCGGAAGAGAACAGTCTCTTGACCTTGGTGAAGGCCGTCTCAGCTTCGGGGCTCCACCGGAATGGCACCGGTGGGGACGTGAGCTTGGTTAGAGGAGAGACTACTTGGCTATAGGAACAGATGAACCTTCGGTAGAAATTGGCGAATCCCAAGAAGCGCTGGAGTTGCTTGCGTGAGGTGGGTGTGGGCCAGTCGGTGACCGCCAGAATCGCCCTGATCTGTCCCTTCTCAAGGATAAACCCAAGGAACTCAACTGTGTCGGAGTGGAAGACGCACTTCTCTGCCTTGACAAATAATTTGTTCTCTAGAAGTCTTTGTAGAACTTGCCTGACGTGGTTTTCATGATCCTTGGCATTAGTGGAGTAGATCAAGATGTCATCCAGGTAGACGAACACATGGCGACCCAACAAGTCCCGAAGAACATCATTCACCAGGGCCTGGAACACAGCAGGAGCATTGGTGAGGCCGAATGGCATGACCAGGTATTCGAAGTGTCCGAGAGAGGTGTTGAAGGCGGTCTTCCATTCATCGCCCTCACGGATCCGGACCAGGTGGTATGCGTTGCGAAGATCCAACTTGGTGTAGATGGTGGCCTCGTGAAGTGGGTGGAACGCGGAGTCCATCAGGGGCAGAGGATACTTGTTCCTCACCGTGATGTTGTTCAGCTCCCTGTAGTCGATGCACGGGCGTAGGGAGCCATCCTTCTTCTGGATGAAGAAGAATCCAGCACCAACGGGAGAGGAAGATGGGCGAATCAGTCCGTTAGCCAGGCAGTCACGGATGTATTTCTCCATATCCTCCCTTTCTGGTCTGGAGACGTTGTATAGGCGACTAGAGGGAACTGATGAACCGGGAAGGAGCTCGATGGCGCAGTCGTAGGGTCGATGGGGCGGCAGTGACTGAGCTTGAGTCTTGAGGTATCTCAATCAACTATTCGAAGAAGACTTAGAGAGCAGCAATATAGAGGTTACACCACAAGATGCAAACCACTCATCAGTAGTAAGAATTGGAAGCCGAGATTACAATTTGCAAAGAAGTATAGAGTAAGCCACAAAAGTTTTATGGACTGATGAGACCAAGATTCACCTCTACCAAAGTGATGGAAAGGCCAAAGTGAGGAAAGATCTGCTCATGATCCAAAACATACAAATCTGTGATGCATGGTGGAGGAAGTGTCATGGCTTGGGCTTGCATGGCTGCTTCTGGAGTGGGCTCACTAGTCTTTATTGATGGTGTAACTCATGATGGTAGCAGTAGGATGAATTCACAAGTCTACAAAAAACATTCTGTATGACAACTTACTAAGAAACGCGTCCAAACTAATTGAGAGGAACTTAATCATGCAGCAAGACAATGACCTAAAACACACTGCCAGCACAACAAAGGACTTCATTAGGGTGAAAAAATCGAATGGTTTTAGACTTGCCAAGTCAATCACCTGACCTTAACTCAGTTGAGCATGTACTTTACCTCCTGAAGAGGTGATTAAAGGGAAAATCCCCAGAAACAAAAAACAACTGAAAGAGGCTGCAGTAAAAGCCTGGAAAAGTATTACAAAAGATTGCAACAGTGGGCTGATGTTAACCAGTCACAGGCTTGATGCAGTTATTCCAAGCAAGGGATATGCTACCAAAGTATGTGCATACAGGATGTAAGGTCTCTTATCTTTCGTGCGATGCCATCCTCAGTAAATGTTCAGGATAATTGTGGAAAATGTATAATAGCACGGCACTGTGTGTTGGCAGCGTGCTTTAAAACCACATTGGCTGCCAGCCTTCAAAGCTCTAAGTTTCTACAGTCAAGTCTGCTTTTTGGAAAGTCGCCCAACTGCTTACTTCCTTGACATCCCTAATATGGTCATTACTCCCTTTCTTTTCCCCACACCCACACACCACTGGCAGCAACCCAGCACAGTTGCTCTAGTGTTTCCATTTTTCAATAAAATGAAAGTGAACAGCCAGCCAATCAGGTTGAAGCAGGCACAACTTTGAGCCATTCGGTTGATATTAACTGTAAGCAGAGAAAATGAACAAACACACTTGCCACACATGCCAGTGAACAACTCTGCCTGGACATGAAAAAGTACATTGGAGCCATTCAGAAAATGCCAGGGAACAGCAGGATCCTGTACTTTGCCAGAAACTGCGATGAACCCTATGTAGAGGTGGGCTACTCAACATCTCTTTTTTAAGATTATTTTATTTATTGTTGTTATTGTTAAGTATTTATGTATTATGAGAGTTTTACTTGCATTAGTTATTTTCAGATTTTTCCATGAACTTTTTTTCTCTTTACAATGTTGTCTTCGACCATTGCAATAAAGTGATGACATTTCTGTCTCACTGAAGATGAGCATTAAAAGGAGTGCAATTAAGGATTTATTTCATTTGTTTAGTTATTATTTACAATTTAACATTGCTACAAGCTAAAAACAAACTATAGGCATTTGTTTTCCTGGGTCTAATGCTGAAACCCAAGTGTATTTTACAAAACCTCTCCCCAGTTATGTTTTTGTAATGATTAATAAATTCATTAAACAAATTCATTACATGAAATTCAGTTAGTCATTCTGGTAAAGCCCCACTCTGTAGTGCATGGATGAGCCCCACGGATTGTGCCAGTGCTGGCTGTGCCAAATGGTGATAGCATTGGGTATGGGATGGTTCAGGTGGTTAAGGGTCCATGTGGATCACTGTCTAGTAAACCCTGTTGGTGAATTGCGCACCTGTGGACAGCATATGGAAAGTCATCCTCCAACTCCACTCAAAGTAAGCTTAGCTTGCGGTGTGAAAAGAAATATCTTTTGATACGTGTTCTGGTACAGATCTACACTCCCCCGATTTGGTATTGGGGTTCATAGACATGCTCAGCCCCACTTTGAGCACCCAATGTATACAAAAATGAATGAATGAATAAATCTAATTGAAACTAAATAAATGCATACAGGTAGATCTCTCATTTTCAACTCGGTTGTGAATCTACATTACATTTTTCAGTGAAACAGACACCCATCCTCCACATGGTGGTAGCTCTCTCCTGTAGTAGGCTGTGTGGCCTGTGGGGTGTAAAATAGTCACTGGGGCATGAGTGAGCATAACAGAGAAGATTTTGCTTCATTCTGCTTCATTTAACCCTGAGATCGCTGGTTGCCTCCTCAGATTGTCACAGTTACTGAAACGAAGCGACGTCAGAGCATATGCAGCTCGGAGGACGAGGAGCCTGAGGACATTCTGCCTGTCCTGAGTGACCACAGCGAGCTCCTGGAGGACACCCACGTCCAGAAGGTAAGACCATTCCCCTGGCTCTTGACATCTGACCCCAGTTGACCTCTCCCTCACCACGAATTTTCCACAGGCAGCTTCTGTGTTCCTTCCTTGTCTGATGAGGTTCTGATTGATAACAAGATTTCCTCTCTAGGTTTGTCCACATCATTGAAAAAAAATGTGACCCACAGCAGAGCAGGTTTTCTGTATCCCCTTTGTGGTCTCCTGCCTGTCCATCTTAGATATGACCATGACAGACAGGCTTACAGGAGAAAACGTTTCCAAACTGACCGTGATTCTGTCACCACAGCTGGGCGCTCACCTCCCGGCACGGACGCAGGGGTATCCATGGCGACTGGTGTATAGCACGGTAGTGCATGGAACAAGCCTGAAGACACTCTACAGGAACCTGGCACATATAGAGGGTCCTGTGCTTCTGGTCATTAAGGACATGGACAACCAGGTAAGCCCCACACCTGTAGCACACACCTAAAGACATACTACTGCTACACATATGTGGTAAACACAGACGCAAAAACATGCATACACACCTTCCCTGAACACATACCCGAATACACATGTACACATACCTGAACTATCATGATATAATAATGTTTTTTTTCAGCAGTCCTGCTCAAGGTTCTTCACAAATATAAGTACATAAAGAATACGGCACATTAACTCCTCTGCTTCACACATTAAACACACACGTGGATTGTGTTGGGACAGGTGGTTCATGTGAAGAAGCTCATTGGGTCAATGCCTGTTCCTTTTCCAGGTGTTTGGTGCTTTCGCCTCCCACCCCTTCAGAGTCAGTAAGCACTGTTACGGGACAGGAGAGACATTTCTGTACAGCTTCAGCCCAGAGCTAAAGGTACAGCACAAGCACGTCGCTCTCCTTTGTTCACTTTTCAATTGCTCTGTGGAGTGGCCAAATGGTGCAGTGTTGGTGTTGTTTCTAAGAGCTGGGCTCTCATCTGCACAGGTGTTCCATTGGAGTGGCATTAACTCCTACTTTGTGAGAGGTCACACAGATTCCCTGCATTTGGGTTGTGGAGGGTAAGTGTTCAGACATTTCTCTATCGTTTCTGTTGTGTTCCCTGCAGAAAAATAACCACGAGGAGTAGCCATGCACTGGGTTTTATGACAAAACAAACAAAACTGAAGACTGTGTAAAAGACGCAATGCACCTCTAATCACTGTATCTGTACAAGCAGATGTGTGTTTGTATCACCCCAGTTCAGTACCTTTTTATATTAGCGCCTGGATACAAACTACATTCATAAAAGTGAATAAATGAGGCAAAATAGTGTTATGTTTTAGGATGGTTCCGTCATCAGTGACATGGGAGCATACGCTGATAGCAAATCTATCTTTTTTTACACACTAACTCTAAAATATCTCCTTTTGGTCCCTAAGCCTCTTTACATAATCTGTTGAAGAGTGTAATCTGTGTCTATTCAAAATATCTTATTCTCTATTCAAAACTACTTCCAATTAGTAATGAACGATGTTGTTCATCCCATTGCTTTTTACTGTCCTGTGTCAACACATTGCCATTGTCCTTTAATGCGACAAATGTCTGGATGATGCTAATGCTGACAGTTGGTAATGAATGTGCTTTTTTGTCTGCAGGGGTCATTTTGGTCTGTGGCTAGATGCTGATTTGTGCCATGGTTGCAGCTTAGCCTGTGACACCTTCCACAACCAGCCACTCTCCAAAAAGCAGGACTTCCTGATCCATAACCTGGAGGTTTGGGCCTTCCACTGAAAAGAATATCCTGGTTTTACAGGGTTTTACCAAAGGACTACACTGAACACGGGGGCCCGGTCAGAAGTCCAACCACACTTAACTCATGGTGCACAAGAAACAGTTGGTGTATTTAGTCCTGGACTGTACTGTAGAACGTGTAACATGGGAAGAAATGTTTGCATGAACCACAAACATCTTTGGAAACAGCTTCCTGTAATTCAAATGGGTCACTCATATTTGAAAGGAGGCTGTAACATACAATATATTTAATGGAGGTTATGTCTTCTTCAAGTGTGATTTATTTATACAGAATGTTTTTTCACATTTGTATTCCATTTATTGAAATGTGCTGTTGGGAAATCCATTTTCTGTTGTTTAATGCCTTTTTCTCAGTTAAATTATTTTTTTTTTTTACTCATTTCTGGTGGTTTTTGGGGATTCGTTTTATCATCCTGATCCAAGCCCAGTGAACAGAAGGCAGCGACTAATGAGTCTGTATGCAGTCATAAGGTGTAACAGGGGTCGTTCTCTAAAAAACAGATATAGGCACACAGTCAAACTGTGGGTGTTTTTGAATTTCTGACTGGGTGACAGCAGGACAAATCAGCACTGCTGGAATAGGTCAGGGCTGTCACTGTGTCAGAAATATAAATGGTATACTAATTCAATGGATGTTTTTGTCTGTGGAACTTATGCACTGAAACAACCTCTTATGTCACAAAATGTTGTTTTACTACCCTCAAGGCAAATAAATGTTTTTTTTAATGATTTTTAAGTGTATGTTTTAAAATCATATAACACTGATAGATTTACAATTCAATGCTTATTACATTACATTACAGTCATTTGGCAGACTCTCTTATCCCAAGCGGTGTACAATAAATTACAATTCCTAACCAGGGACAATCTGATTACTGTCAGGGTTCAGTGCAGTACACAGTAGCAAGACCACAGAATTGAGTTCAGAGTTTTTATTAACTTGGTGGCAGAGTATACAGGTGAGGTTTGATAGCCAGCAAACAGAATCAGCAGGGAATAGGCAGTTTGTAAACAAGTGTCCAGGCAGAAGGTTGGTATATCAGCAAACAGAGACAACATGGAAAATCCAAAATTAAGTCGAAGTCGGGTTGACGACTAATGGGCAAGCCAAACAGAAACAGAATCCAGAAATGAAAGTTGAATGTCCAAAACGGGTCGCGAAACTACGGGTCAAAACAAAACAGACGGATAAAGCAAGAAGCAGCAGTCTAAGACAGAACGGGTTGTTACAGAAATCAGGGAATAACGCTGGAGTTTTCATACAATGAGAGGGAAATAACAATCAGGTGTGAGACAATCAGGAAGTGGGAGACAGGTGAAATGAATGAATGGATGAATGAACAAAAGGAAACAGACTGCAGTTGAAACTTCCACTTTCTGTAACGGTGGATTTGCAGGCTAGCTGTTGTTTGAGGTCCACTGGTCGTGCAACAGTCCTGAATGTTCCAGGCAGTGTTAAATGAGGTGAAATGAGGTGTATTACATAATCTATGGGAACAGATGGGCGTGAGAGTGAAAGTCTATGGGAAGTTTTTGGCAAAATACTTTTTTATTGAAATCAAAATTGTTTGAGAACTTTAGTTTTTTAGCTGTTTTGTCATTCATGATCACAATCCTTATGCTGTTATTATACACTTTATTAGGTAGACCTGCACAGCAGCTGGTTAATGCAAACATTTCATCAGCCAATTATGTGGCAGCAACAAAAAGCAGATTGGTCATGAGGTCAGAATGGGGAAGAAATGTGATCTAAGTCACTTTAACCGTAGAATGATTGTTGGTGCCAGACAGAGTGGTTTGAGTATCTCAGAAAATGCTTATTTCTTGTGATTTTCACACACAACAGTAGAGTTTGCAGAGAATGGTGCGAAAAATGAAAAACATAGTGAGCAGCAGTTCTGCTGGCAAAAAAACATGTCGTTAGAGGAGAAGGGCTAGACTGGTCAAAGCTGACAGTAACGCTAATAACTATGAGTCACAACAGTGGTATGTAGAAGAGCATCTCTGAACACGCAATGCGTCAAACCTCTAAGTGGACAGCAGCAGCAGAGAAGTCTAAAAAATCTAGTCTAATAAATACCTAATAAAGTGCTCACTGAGTGGATTCTTTCTTGAAGCTGAATTAAAATATATAGATATTTTTGTGACCAATATTCCTATTCCTATACAATGTTGAATTTTGAAATGCCTGCATTATACAAGTTCAACTCAAAATCAACCTATTGTTACATGGGTCACACTTTAAAATAAGGTTACACAAATTGGAATTAACTCATGTAGTTGTTAATCATGAATCCATGTAAAAAAACATTAAGCAATACATTAATTTTTTATTAGTCAATGTTTGTTAACTACTAATGTAACGTAAACTGATGTATGTTATGTGAATATTTATACATTAGCAAAACCACAGGACACATTTATATGACATTCACTTTTTTTTCATTCCAATATGAATTTGCATGAATTAATGTTGTTGTTAACATTAACTAATGATGTACAAATACATTAACAAAGCTGTACATATTAACTTCTCAGTAGTTAGTTGGTAAATAACTACATTACTTAATGTAAATTAATGTAACATTATGTAAGTGCTACTAGAACAAGTGTCAGATCGCCCCTGTAAAACCCCACGCTAATCCAACGGAATTTAGTGCGGGCCGAAGGTATTTGCGTGCTTGTCCTTCTGGTGTTGCTGGAAGAATATAAGTAGGGTTAAATAATAATGACCGCGATGCGGAGAGTCTAGATCAGCCAATAAATGAGCCACGTTACAAAGACAGTAGTACCACTCTGCCTTCCGCTCTCTACTGGTCTGTGCTGACCAGAATCTCCACAATAGGGCCAATACATTCACCTTTGTTATCTGATTCCATTTTAAGATAGAATTTAGAAACTTGCTTTTAATGATGCGCAAACCTCGGGAGTGGTTACACTCGACTCTTACCTGCACCACCATTACTCAATATATGCTCCCAGGATTAGCATTATTGCTGAATCTCAGTTTGGTGGAGAAAACAGAGATTGGGGGTCTAGCCAAAACAATACATGCATTATATTTTGCAGATAGTTGCGAGCCCAGATCAGCGTGCATATAAAGGGCTCCTTAGAGCTAACTTGACAAGAACCGACGTAGAAACGTCCATGGGTTCTCTTCGTGTCAAATTACAAGAGCCATGGACTACCAATCCTTTTCATGGGCCGAACTTGGCTGCCTTCACAACTTGGGAACTCCACTAAAGTACCAAGCCACTGATCAGTTGGTCTTTGGTCAATATTGTCCCCCTGAGTATTCAGTCGTAATTTAGGCTGAAAAGGTACAAGATGAATTAGAATCATGGAGATCACGCAAGTCAAAGCCAAGAAGAATTTATTAATCTAGAATCTTAGAATTCATATGTCAATTACAAGGAATGAAGAAAAGGAATACAATGTCAATAATCTTACTCAGCCTGTGTCAACTACACGCAAACACAGAACAAGCAGTGTGAGAAGCCAGTTACGATCTTCCCAGATTGGTTTGTCTCCCTCTCTTTTATCCCAAATCACACATTTGAACCAGGCGGCAGTGCCATAAATTAACCAGGAGGAGTGGTAAAATCGGAAATTTAGACCCCCTCCCTTAGGAGTTTGGAAAATTAGATGATTACCAGAGAGGACATTCCACTGTTACATATTTCCTTGAGTTCCTGAAACTATGGTTTATTAAACTCCATTTGGTATGAAATGCATCTCATCCGATTCCTTGATTTTACCGGATCACATCCATACCGAACAGATTATCCTTATGTCTTATTATGTTGCAGTTATCATGAAACTTCCCTCCTGATTATCCATTTTACATGCAATTCCTGTCACTACTACATAAGACATAATGCAATAATATAAGGATCATATGGGCAATGTTAGGCGGCACGGATGGTGTAGTGGGTAGCACTGCCGCCTCACAGCAAGGAGGTCCTGGGTTCGAATCCCCGTCGGCCAGGGCCTCTCTGTGTGGAGTTTGCATGTTCTCCCCGTGTCTGCGTGGGTTTCCTCCGGGTACTCCGGTTTCCTCCCACAGTCCAAAGACATGCACGTTAGGCTGATTGGAGTCTAAATTGCCCGTAGGTATGAGTGTGTGAGTGACTGGTGTGTGTGCGCCCTGTGATAGACTGGCGACCTGTCCAGGGTGTATTCCTGCCTTTCGCCCAATGTATGCTGGGATAGGCTCCAGCCCCCCTGCGACCATGATCAGGATAAGTGGGTTCAGATAATGGATGGATGGATGGATGGATGGATGGATGGATGGGCAATGTTTTCAAGGTTTTGACTATCAACTGCTATTGACAATCTCAACAGAAGTTTTGACGCTTTAATCCAGGAGAGCAGTAACTGGTGTAATGACAGTGGTGCCCAAATGAGGGCACTGTGGTATTGTTCGGAGTCTTTCCCCTAGGAAGTGACCAGGTGTGGGGTCACAGGAGAGGGCACAGGAAATTCTTTTCCCATGGTTTGGTCAGGGGCTTAATGACCCCTCTGACCTAAATGCCCTTAAACCACACATACAACCACTGTCCATCAACATCAGGTGTTGTGTGGGTAGAGGTGCGTTCTGTAAGGAGCGGATCAGATGTTGGATGGTGTGAAGATGGTCATGCCACAAACCATCTTTTGCACCAAGCCCATTAGATCTGTCACAGCCCGCATTCTTCATTTGCGGGGCAGTAAGGAGGCTGAACATTAACAAGCTTGGTGTGATCGTGGGGAAAAGGTTGGAAGATATTATATCTATGAATGATGTAGTTCAGAGTTTTCATGATAACTGCATTATGCTGTAAATATGTTTTTGCAACCTCTCATGGCAATATACCTTGTGATTTTGAATAAACCTGATTTGGGTGAATTAAAGGAGACAAAACCCCAGATTGTTTGGTTTCTTCTCATTATGACCAAAATCCAGACCATTTGGAATTTGAAGCTAAACCCCCACCAGATTTCCCTCGGCTCCTGGACGGTTATGATGTCCTAGGTAGACTGTCGCACTGAACCAATCAGAATAACACCAAACATTACTATATTACCTGGGATTATCATGAAACATCTTTATGCCATCTCCAGTATTTATGTCCTCAAAACCTGCAAGGATTGTGAGTGAAGGGGGCTCCACAGGGGGCCCAGGAAGACTCATCAGCAAGCTGACCAGGCATTACACCACATGTTAATTATTTCAGGCTTACACCCCTTCAGCCCCACTACACCCCTGCCCTGTGCATCCTATAATTTCTCTATAAAATTATGGTGTGAATGCCAATCAGAGGAAGAGAATGGATTCACACAAGGGGTTGTTTTACAGAGGTTAGGCACTGTAAAGTTATCAAAACTTTCATCCATTTTATTCCTTTCGGTATTATTTAATGTGATAAACTAACTTTATAATTTTTTTGCTTCATTTGCAAAAAAATAAATAAAAATAAAAATAAAAATGGTTGTTTATGCTTGGTTGCACAGTACTCGCATTCATCATGGATTACAGTTGCATTAGGGAAGCATACAGTAGTTCTGAGAAGAAGAGTGCCATCTGTCAGCCATACACGTCTATGCAGGTTCTTATGGACACACTCATATCCAACCCACTGAATCTGGATCTGTCCAGGGGCGGTCCAAGGATTTTTTTACTGGGGTGGCCAAGGGGTGGCAAGGGCTGTCTGGGGGTGGCCACCATATCTCCTGGCATCACGCGCAAGAAACATTTTTGGGGGTTATTTATGTTTTTCTATTGTTTCACATGAGAAAAAACGACAAAACAATATGCATTACAAGTCTACTAAGATGTGAATTATATAGGCTATGGGCTACTGATAAGCTAATGTACAGGATGACATTAACAATGACAAATAAATAGGCTTTTATCATCAAGACCCTTCTCTGAGCTCACTAACAACAGTTAAGGCTATTCAGTAGACAAAAGCTCTAAGCAAACAAACAAAAATGCATAATGCAACCCCTGGGTATCTTTCTCTGCATTAACAGAAAGGGCACAATTTTGAGGCACTTTCTTTGGTGCGCTGTGTGCAAAAAACAGGCAGTGTGGCAAAAATGTGGCATGGAATAAGGAATAGAATGCTCTGGGACTTGGAGCATTCTATTCCTTATTCCATGCCATAATGCCTGAGGACAGTGCACTGAAGAGCCTCAGAATTGCACCAATTACGACTAAACTGAATTACATAGTATATCATATGATAACAATATATGATGTAATGTATATAGACAATTAGATGTTTATGGATCAAGAATAAAAACAAATATCTTGACCATATTTAAGGCCTTTATTCATGGACTGTGTTCTGCAGAACAAACTCCTACCTACAAGGTGTAGTAGAGCAATCCCTGCCATGGTACTCGTGGTAAGTCCGTTGTAAATACCTTAATGTTTTGCGGTTTATCGCGCGTAGCAGGTCGATAATACGCGCTGGCATTCAAGCTAGCGAGTTATTATCTGACTAGCTAGCTAGCTAGCTAATTTAACACTAACGTTACGCCACCTAACTAACTAGATAAATTCGCGATTTGGCTATATAGATTTAGTTGACTATTTAGTTACCAAGTAGTACACAAGGGGGCCATATTATATTAAACAAACACAGCATTCAAGTAATTTATTTCTTGTTGAGACTAACGGTCGTTAGCTAGCTAGTTTGATGTTATTTAATGATGATATTTCAATTATATTTCAACCATAACCTTAACATTCATATTTCAATCATAACATTCAAAATGTTAAACTGTCACTCTGACAAGAGCAAAATCAAGCTTAAAGTAGGGAGGACAACCGAAAAATGTATTTCCGGAAATCAACATTAATATTATGATTAAAATCTCAGTTTAACCTTAAATGAACGTGTTATGGACAATAATTCTGCTTAGGTGGAATTTTAATGTGATGAAATAACTTTTGTGGCCTTTAAGCGCTCATTTTACCAGCATTCCATCCATGTTAAATGCTGGACCCCGACGGCCCCGAAAAACAGGCAGATTTCACAGCCATTCCATTGTTTACATTTATGGAGCTCGAAAATGGTGATGCAACAATAGGATTTTCCTGGTTTAATTCACGCGCTCATACATGGCAGTTGGTGGCAGTTCGAACTGTGTGACTGTAGCCAGGTCAATATTTTCGCTGGATACTCGGTATGTCCAGCCTTATAAGTCCCTGGTTACTTTTTACCGTTTCCAGTCAGTAGTGTTTGCAGGAACTGAGTGATGGATTTGGGAAGGATGAATTCATTTTGTTCTACATCAGGTGGCCACACTTGGGTGTATTGTTTTTTTATCTAATTTCTTATCAGCAAAGCTGCTTCTGTTATATCACCTCTGACAGATCTGGTATGCTGTAGTTCCATATTCAAGGAGTACACAGTTTTGGCCAGCTCAGTCTTTGAAAGGTTGTCTGGGTACAGAAGAAGCCTCCCACTGTCATCAGGAAATATATGGATGGTTCCACCGAACTCTGTTTCCATCCTACGGCGGAGGTGTTTCTTGGTTGAGTCCTTGATCTGGCTGATACCAAGAGACGTCATGGATGATTGTAGTCTTGATGAGAGGTATGTCATGGGTAGTACTTCTGGGTTGGGAAAGAGTTCATTCCTAATGTATGAGAACAGTTCCTCGTAGGCATGTTTTTCTGCTACCTCATATGGAGCATCTGCATCTCCACTTTGTTCCCTTGACTTAGAGTTGGCAGCAGGCCAATATGTGGCAGCGTGTATATGCTCGGTAGCAGGACCTATGATAATGGCCCTCAGCAGCAACAAGCTCTCTACTAGTGACAGCAAGCATCCTTTGGTCCAGCTTGGTGACTGCTGCTTCTCGGATCCTGTCATCTGCGCGCAACTCTGAACACTGTACGAGAGGTTCCCTCGTATTTTTGCCCTTCAGATACTTTGTTGATTTCTCACAGAAGATACACACTTCATCATACACCATGGATTTGCTTGGCACATCTCTAGACAGTCTTCTTGAACTTACTTCTTCGGTTCCAGAGTCAGAGGCAGTTTTTTTTTTTTTGTGATAGAATCCAGGGATTTTTTCAATGTGAAAATACTACGGCAGCGGTAATGATACTGCACTGGTGGAATATCTCCCTCACACAAGTATTTGGCTAAGTCCAAAATTGGGAGATGTTGTCTGATTTCTGCCGCCCTCAACAAAGTTCTCCATGAGTCCAGGTTTTGGGGTGACACCAGGTTGGAATCATCATCAGAGCAGTGGATGATGCAGTCCATGCGGGCCCGCTTTCTTGGCAGGTTGCTGCTGCATTCGCCTGAAGTTGGATCCATCATTACACTACTGCTGACGATGTGGGTCTCTGACATAGAGGAATAAATATAGTTTGACATAAAATTATCAACCTTATTCTAAACTAAAATATTGTCAGGGTGCAGTAATTGGGGCCCTGCCTGCTGGCTCAGTGCTGCCAATCAAGGGCGCATATCTCATTACAACTTAGGGGGGCTACAAACAAGGAATCTTCTGTAAATGTAATGTAAATTAAGTTACATTTAATATTACTACAATATAAACACGTGTCTCATGCCTGGGTGCACAGCAAGCTACTAGCTAGCCAAACTAGCTAACTAAAAAGTGATTAACTCGTTATTAACTAGCTAGTTATTAACGGGAGGGTATCTATGTAATATACATTACCGCTAACTTACCTAAGGTAACTTACCTCTAAATATAGATCTGGCTGGAGATAAATTAAATAAATAATAAATAAATAAATTAATTAATTAATTTGAGGGGGTAAACACACACTTTATTTGTTGTAAGTACTTTGAACAAATTACTTACCAACAAGGCGTCTGCCTATGGTCCTAGCGGTCACCAGCCACTAGACTCACTCACTGAACTGAACTGAAACCTGGACATATACAAAACCTTCAAGAAGGGTTTATGTATTGTATGTGTAAATTAACACATATTTTAAGTAGATAATGCATCATTTGCATATTTAAACATAAAAATTCAGAAAACTTTTAATACAAAAAATAATAGTCTTTATGTAAGTAACCAACTGAGGAAGTGTCATGGTGATATCTATTAGGTAAAATGTTTTACCCTTTTTAACTTTTCTGGTGGAGCCAAAAAAGTCCCCTGCCATATTTTGCTCCCCTTCGGGTTATTTGCTCATAGCTCGGGCTGTGGTTGGGCTGTGGTTGATAGAGACATGTTCTTTATGCGCCTGAGTCTCCTGAACACGTAGAGACCAACCCCGAGTCGATCAGAGCTTCCTACGCTGAGCTTTTCCCGCACCTACCGCACAATACCTCCGGAAAACCGCAAAAATTAGGCATTCACCGGTAGGGGGTAGGTGCGGGAAAAGTAGGAAGGTCTGATCGACTCAGGGTTGGTCTCTACGTCTTCAGGAGACTCAGGCGCATAACAAAAACTGCAGGCTCATGTCTCTAGCACCCCCACAGCCCGACCTACAAGCGAATCATGCGAAGGGGGGCAAAATATGGCAGGGGACTTTTTTTGGCAAAACTCCGGTTTTGAACGAAAGCAGTCCATACCTTTAGGAGGTGATAACCACTAATAAGCTGCCAAACCAAAAGGTCTATCATATCAAAACATAATCTAGGGATGTATAGGACTAAAAAAATCACATCTAGAATTTGCCCACCCAGATGGTACCAAATCGTCCAATTTTGGGGTTTGGCCCAAGGACTAATAGTTTAAATGGATTTTGACATGTCAGACTTCAATCATGTTAACGCTCTCGAGCGTGCGCCTACGTTTAAGTAGCAAATAACCGTGTTGTATCCTTCTAATGTAATTTACATAGCAACTGAACTTTCTGATCACGCGGAATCGCCGATAGCGGCCAAGAGAAAATGTTTAAAACAATCCTATGGTGGGACTTTTGCCATTTATGGACGGTGCGACATTTTCGGTGCCGTTGAACGTAATCGAATGCTTTTATTTCTATCGTTCGAATGAAGATAAAAAGTGACCTTAAAAGCAAATTGTATGGCTTTGTGCTATTCGCGTATGCTAGCTACATCATGCTAACATTGTACAGGGACCAGTAAAGGCTTAGAACACGCTAGCACTTAGTTATTGTAAGTTTGATCACCTCTATTGTGAAGTAAAAAAGTGGACAAATTACGTTTTCTGTGAGAAATGTATTGGCGAACTCACGTGCACACACATTATGCCTACATTCTGAAGCTCTGCTTTGCCCTCCCTACCTAAAGGTTTACACATTTCACTTGGAAGTAAATTGACCATTCAGGCTGTCCTGTCACGATTTTTTGCCGCGCATTTTCCAGGCTTGCAAACAGGAAAAATGGTGCCTTTTTCAAAACAGATTGACTGCCAAAACAGCCAATGACTGTGGCAATGGGGTGGCCAATCAGATTGGTGCTTCTGACAGGCGGGCTTTTGACGCACATTTGGAAGCTTTTATACAGTGGCAGCAAAACGGAAAAGACTGTCTTTGTAAAAGCAGACTGACAACCTGTGGGGTGGCACTGGTGTCAATCAGATTTTAGTGGTGGCACCGGCCACCTCGTTAGAACCGCCCATGCTTTAGAACTCCGCTTTATTAGCTGCACCTATCAAGTACAGGACAGGATCCCTCACGTGGATTCAACAAGGTGCTGACTTGATAGCATCATGCAGTTCCTGCAGATTCTTTGGCCACACATTCCTGCTGTGAACATCCCATTCCACCTCATCCCAAAGGTGTTTGGGGACTGTGCAGGCCATTGGAGTAAACTGAAGGAACTGTCGTATTCATGGGACCTTTGTGACATGGGTATTTACTTTAACAACAGGAGTAGGCTACCAAATAACGTGGTCACTGAGTACATACCCTATACAGAAAGAGAAACATCATCGATTGTTCATCAATTAGTCCTGCCTTTCCCGCTAACATGCGCTTACAATGATAGAAGTTAAAGAAACGTGAACAGACAGGGCACCGCAGAAATATTCGCAGCGTTACTGTAATCACGTCACGGGTTCTCATCACATACGAATTTAAATTCCAGCTGATGTGTGTGGTCGTTTGACAGGCAGGCTAAACGCCGTGCTTAAAAACGAGCTTTAAAGCAAAGATGATTCCCTGTAAAATGCCAATTTATAAATTCAGATATAATATAATGAGGCATCGAATATGTTTATCATTAGGAAGGTACATAAATAGCGAAATCAATGCGGAATTTGGATGGATGTCAGCAATTCGTTTTGGATGCCAAGACAGCGACCCTCTGTGGTGAATCTCGGCCATGACACGACAAATAAAATGTACGAGTGGCGATTTAAGTTTTACAATTAGATCAGTGGTTTTTAAACCCGGTCCTGGGGAACCATGTGTATGCTGGCTTTTATTACAACTACACCTGCAACCCCAAAGTAACTACGCTGCTAAATTGACTTAATTAGCCTACACTACTTGCTCTTAGGGATTATTTACCATGATTCTGTCAGAAATGGCTATGCATGCCTTAAATATGTTGCATTGCATGAATTGTACATCTCTTGTCAGACGGCATTCCACTATATGCGATACCAGATGACAACCAAAATATCTGACCAGAAACAGAAAATAATCAAACGTCAAACAAATCATTAAATGACGTGAAAGTTACGCAGGTGCTCACACGTCCCTCTTCAGTGTGCCAAAAGTAGGCTAACAAAAACCACAAAAAACATAAACCAACTTTTTTTCCACTTATGTATTATAGCAACCCGCATCTCGTATGTGAGTGGCATGGCAATTTGAAAACGTGAAAGTTATTAACAAATCTGTGTTTTTGCACACTTTTTTCACAAAAGTGTTTTTCGATTAACTGATGATGACTCCACATATATGCCGTCTTGTAGGTTATAAAGCAGTATAGTTTTGGCACATTTCACTAGCAACCAGAGACTGTGAGCCGTGCAGGAGTACAGCTATAGCACAGCCGGGGCATGCTATTATAAATGCACCAGCAAGAACAACTTTAAATATACCGTTGTATAGTCCATGTACCATGAAATTATCGTATTTAGCACTCGCTCTTCCCGGGCATTCATTACATATTAATATGTATTATGATTGCCATATGTGGTTAGTCTAGACAAAATATAGACCATTACTACAAGACAATTATCAGATGAAAAATGTAAACGAATACGAATGCTGGATTCACCAACCTTTTACTTTATTAAAACAAAGAATTTTCCAGTCCGTTTCCCGGCAATTCGGACGCTGTTTGAACCTGCCCCAGAGTAGAACCTGCCTCACAGTAAGCCAATGATAAAAGCAACTGATGAGCCAGCACCGATGACTGACAGGCCTGTGCCGACCACTAATGAGCCGTCGAGCAGTCGAGCATCACAGAGCAGTCGACTTTGTCTCTACCATTTTTCCTTCATGTGCCAATAATTCTGGAGCCCACCGTATATGTTAAACCCCTTGTTGATCATCAGCATCATGGTACATCAGTAGTCCGACAAGCCAATCGCCAGCCTAGGTGAATATGCTGCCAGTCAAGGGATTAGCAGCCTAGAAGGGTAGGTTGCTAGTCTAGGCAGGTGGGTTTCTAGTCTAGGAGAGTGGTCTGCTAGTCTAGGCAGGTAGGACGCTAGTCTAAACTAGTGAGTTGCAAGTCAGGGAGATTGGGTTACTAGTCCACGTGAGTGAGCTCCCAGCCTAGGAGAGTCAGTAGTCAGGCTCATATGCTGTCTCTCATTTGCCACTGCTGGCCCATCAGTCATCAGCACAGGCCTGTTAGTTGCCTGGGCTGGCTCATCAGCTGCAGTATCATTGGCTTACCGTGATAGGTAAATAGCCTCTCATGTGCGTGGATGGAGGTATTGGCTGGGGGGTGGTTGGGTGAAGGTATAGGCTGGGGAGTGGTCGGGTGGGGGTAGGCTGGGAGGTGGGTTTAGGTGGGGGAGGAGCAGGGTGGGTGGTGTTTCACTCTGTCTCCTCCACATAGCAGCAGCAGAGGGAGCTCTTGAGGGCTTTCCACACCCTGCTGAAGAAGCTCCGGAAAGCTTTCTTCTTTCCCACCTCTGAGAAAAACAAGAGTGTCCCCTTATCGTTAATATCACTGAGTTCAGTGTAATCAAATGGGGGAAACAAATGTGAATCGTTGAAGTACGTCAAGTATCTATTCAAGTATTCACTGGTCTTTACAGGTTTACAGAGCATTTTCTGGATTCCCTTTGATCACTCAATTTCTGGATTTAATTGAGCTGAGGGGTACCAATTGAATATTAATATATACACAGTGAATTTAAAAGCAAAATATATATTTTGCCATTTTCCATCCAGAGCACATTATCTGTGAGACTCACTCTGTGGGAGGGTCTCTGGCTGATGGGCTGCTTCCCCATCTCCCAGCGCCCCCTTCTCTTCATCTGCAGCGCACTGGAACATGGTAGAGAACATAAGACCCAATTCAGGGGCCTGACCCATATGAAAATACATCATAAATACAACTATTGGCACAACAGATATACACTGAGTACCTGACTAGACATCACTCTTGAGTTCGCTGTGTTTGGGCAGGTAAATCTTTTACACCCAAGCCCGTTAAAAAGTATTCAGATTACTGACAAGATTTGATAATTTGATCGTGATTAAAGTACTGCCTCTGCCTCATTTTGAGTCAGGAAAAACCATGAAATTGATCAATTAAATACAAACAGTATGAAAACAAAAAAAACCTTTTTACTGGGATATGTTATGAATGCTGTCATACAATTCATATAAACACTGCAGTCTATTAGGTATCTTGGTCTTTAGTTCATCCTTAAAAAATATAAGGAAACACATTTAAGGTTGTAGTTTCCCAGAGTCAAAGCGCTGTGTAAAATACTTACTACATCCTCCAACCCCATCGCATCCACCGCCACACCAGTGCTGGGGACGGCCTCCTCTCCAGGGCAGAGCTCGCTGGAGGCTTCTGCCTCTGCCACTGCGATGATGGAGGTGTCATGGGTCTCCTGCAAGACAGTTACATTACAGTTTTAGTTGTTTAGCAAGTGCTCTTTTACAGAGCTACTTCACACTTTAGAAAAAAGCTATTTTTGCAGATATTTAATTAGGCAGTACAGATGAATGACTTTAAGGTTACACAACACTATCATGGAGAATAAACAAATAGGGTTTCCTGGTTAAAACATAGAAATACTGGATGGTAAATTCAGACACCCATTCACACACCAACAGCGATTGGCGATCGGCTGCTATGCAAGGTACCAATCAGCTTGTTGCGATTTGGGGGTAATTGGGGGTTAGGAGTCATGCTTGGGGACACTTCGACACACCCTGGGCGGGGATTGAACCAAAACCTTCTGATTACCAGACGACCATATTACCTCCTCAGCTAACACCCCCCCCCCCCCCATCACTATGGTGATTATTATGAAATGACTGAAATAAAAATTTATGGGCTGTGTAAAGTACTTACTACATCCTCCAACCCCATCGCATCCACCGCCACACCAGTGCTGGGGACGGCCTCCTCTCCATGGCAGAGCTTGCTGGAGGCGTCTGCCTCTGCTACTGAGATGATGGTGTTGTGGGTCTCCTGCAGGACAGTTACATTACAGTTCTAGACATTCAGCAGGTGCTCTTCTACAGAGCGACTTCACACTTCACAAACAAGCCATTTTTGCAGATATTTAATTAAGCAGTTCAGATTAAGAACTTTAAGGATTACACAACACTTTCATGGAGAATAAACAAATAGGGTTTCCTGGGTTAAAACTGAGAAATACTTGATGTAAGTAAGTTCAGACACCCATTCACATACACCAACAGTGATCGGCGATCGGCTGCTATGCAAGGTACCAATCAGCTTGTCGGGATTTGGGGATAATTGGGGGTTAGGAGTCATGCTCAGGGACACTTCGACACAGGGATTGAACCAAAAACCTTCTGATTACCAGACGACTGCACTTCCTCCCCCCCCCCCCCCCCCCCCAACATTATGGCGATCATTATGAAATGACTGAAATGAAAATGAAAGCACTGTGTAAAGTACTTACTACATGCTCCATTTCCACCACATCCACCATCACGACAATGCTGGGGGCGGCCTCCTCTCCATGGCAGAGCTTGCTGAGGCTTCTGCCTCTGCCACTGTGATAATGGAGGTGGCGTGGCACTCCTGCAGGACAGTTACATTACAGTTCTAGTCATTTAGCATAGCTTTTCTTTTAGTCATTTAGCATACTCTAACTTTATAAACACTGACTTTATAAACAAGCCATTTTTGCTGATATTTAATTTAGCAGTTTAGATTAAGGACCTTACTCAAGGGTGCAAAAGCAGCATTTCACCAGGGAAACAAAGCTAAAATGTTTCTGTAACAAGCCCAGTTTCTTTATTATGCTATACTGTTGGCCTATTTATTAAACTGTCATGTTCATCCTTAAAAAGCAATTAGATGTCATAATGTTTGGTACCACAGTTGTACGGTCTCTGCTTGGTTGTTGCGGTGTACTTAATGTGGATTATTGAATAGTGTCTCCTGGGTTAAAACTGGGTCGTTACTAAATGACTGAAATGAAAATGTACGGTACTTACTCCATCCTCCATCCCCACCACATCCACCTCCAGATCTTCGTTTCCACTGTCCTCTTCGACAATAGCCGGCATGCATTCAATGAAGACATAACCGTAACCTTTCGTCTGCAATATGACAAAAGCCAAGAGTAAGCAAGATACATTACAGTGTAGACTAGGCTATAGCGCAAAATTGTATCAGCCAGGCTATCAACAGTTTTGCCCACTTATGGTCATTTTGGAGGAATTGCACTTCACCGTACGTTATGTTTGAATCAAAAAGCCCAGAGAATAAATATAAAATCAAATTAGGACAGTGTTTAAATCAGTGGTTTAGAATGACAACATCCCTTTTGGAAAATTGTGCACTGAATTGGCTAGGCTACAGTAAACGGTTCGACAGGATCTCCGAAGACAACAAATCGGTGATATTTAATATTTCGGTCAGAGACAAAATAAGCTAGGTGAACAAGAATTAATTTTGGAATTCATAACTTTAAAAATAAATAGCCCACCTCTCGGATTCTGCCATGAAGTCAATCGAATTTGGTTTCAATATCCATATTGCCTTGATGCGTAGCTATCCGTATTAAAACTTCGTGTTTAAACTCACCAGAACTTTTTAATGAGTATAGTTTCTTCGAAATGTGGCTATTTATTTATTGAATCCTGAAACGCAGCACATTTTTATTTATTGAATTCTGAAATGCGTCGCCATGTATGTCGCCACCGAACGGTATCAGAATTTACCATTACCGGTGGCTATTTTCATAGAAAGGGACATGGCGACGCAAAGCTGAATATAATCGTGCACAAGCAGGTTGTAAATATCTTGGGTTTTTCATTGTTTTAGCCTATTTCATTTTCAATTAGTTTGTTTATTGTTTTCATTTAACCAGTGCTCCATCAGTTAACTTGTTTAACTGCTCGATAATTTTATCTGTGTGATTTGTTCAGATACTTAAATGTTTTATTTGTTTGACTCTGATTGGAAGATTTTATAAATATATAAATATAAATAAATAAATAAAGTATTTCATATTCAATTAGGGGCGGCACGGATGGTGCAGTGGGTAGCACTGCCGCCTCACAGCAAGGAGGTCCTGGGTTCGAATCCCCGTCGGCCGGGGCCTCTCTGTGCGGAGTTTGCATGTTCTCCCCGTGTCTGCGTGGGTTTCCTCCGGGTACTCCGGTTTCCTCCCACAGTCCAAAGACATGCACGTTAGGCTGATTGGAGAGTCTAAATTGCCCGTAGGTATGAGTGTGTGAGTGAATGGTGTGTGTGCCCTGAGATAGACTGGCGACCTGTCCAGGGTGTATTCCTGCCTTTCGCCCAATGTATGCTGGGATAGGCTCCAGCCCCCCTGCGACCCTGATCAGGATAAGCGGGTTCAGATAATGGATGGATGGATGGATATTCAATTAGGCTATGCATAGCGTTAATATAACTACCACCAGATTGTATACATTTTATTTTCCAACAACAATAAATATTGAACACGCTGTGACAACCGGTAGGTCTAGCCTATTTATTAAGGTGGTATTATCATTTGGTTGTGCACTCACAATGAGCAATGATGGTCACAACTACTCATTATTTATAGTCACAAATACCAGCCAGATAATAGCCTAGGCCTTCCATTCAGCAACCTAATCTGATGAAAAGCCACAGCAGGTAAAAGCGAAAGCTGAATAGCAGTGTTGGTTACATTCATTTTCGCGGTCTTCTGCTGAATATACAACCTAGGCAAGGTTTACTGTGAATTTATTTATTTATTAATTTGATTTTATTTAATCAATTGTCCAGACGTGGAATGCATATGCTAGCAAACTGAAAATCCGGAGGTGAAACTCGCTTTGGGGATTTTCCAAAAATCATACATTGTAAAAAAAACAAAAAAAAACAACATATTAACAAATAACCAATAGCAACATATGAATAGCCTGAAAATAACGTTTGTTTTGCTTTAATACTATTTTTTAAAGCCACTTATCTCTTTCTATAATCTTCTCGTTGGACTAAAAAATAATATAATTATTGTAAAACTTCATTAATGATTCAATGTATTCAACCAAAATTCACATTTTTCAAATAAAAAATCTAATACCCCTGGCAAAGATGAGAGCCATGAGTCTTTTTCTATTATTTGTGATTAGGTTAGAGAACACATTTGGAGAGATTTTTGACCATTCCTCCATTCCTTATATATAATAACAATATAATACATTGAAAAAGAAATAGCCTACCGACAGGACTCTGCAGTAAAATCCGACCTCGGTTTTAATATACATCTTCAACTTCTTATATCCATACGTATTCTCAGCAGAATACTCGCCAAAGCAGGATTATTTGTATTTATTTAATTCTGAACTGAAAGGCATCTACTGTGACGTCACAGCCTAAACTCGATTTGAAATATAAATACTGTAGAAATGACGTAAAAATGACTGGTGGTGCGTCACTGAGTGTAATTTAAACCAATCTTTCGGAACTTTCAAATGGTTTGAAATAAAAATGTGTCAAATAGAATGGGACCTAATAGTAATTTAGCGTGCTTGAGTAGTTGTTTACCAGATTACTTTTCACAGTAGGCTAGTGATAGGCCTACACTTACTCAGTACAATAACATGCAGAACTATTCAGAATCATTAATATCCTTGGGTTTGCATTTCAGGACCGCCTTCTTCAGTTCATGCCACTGGTTTTAGATGGGATTTAAGCCTGGAGACTGAGATGGCTATTCCAGAACATTACATTATTTTTGGCATTTGGCTTTAGTTTAGGCACCGGGATTAGAACCACCAACCTTGTGTGCCAGTCATTTACCTTAACCACCATGCGACAGGCGGCCCCAGAATATGTAGGTTATTTTCACTCAAGCATTTCTGTGTAGATTTGGTGCATTTTTGGGGCCATTGCCCTGCTGGACAATCTTCCTGTCCCAGGTTCCTAGCAGAGACAACCAGATTGACTGCCGAAAATTCCTGGTACTTGAATTCAAATTACGCTATTGATAAACAGTGCCCCTGGACCACTGACAAAATATCCCGAAAAACATCAATGACCCCCTCCCACCTCCATATTTGACAGTATGTATGAGGTGCTTCTCCTTGTATGCATTACATTTTGCCGCCAAACATGTTGATGGTGTGTATGGCCAAAGCGTTCAATGTTGGTCTTATCTGACTCTCTTCTAGGCATAATTCCAATGAGGCTGGCAAACTGCGTAGTTTTGGTTATTGTGCTCAGTAAGAGCTGTCTTTGTGCCACCCTTCCAAAGAGTTTGCACAAAGACAGCATGGAGGTGCCATTTTATGTTTTGTTTTCGACTTGGTGACCCCAAGACACAAACAATGTCTGCAATTCTTACTGCGATCCTTGGGTTACTTATGGCCTCCATCAGCATCTTCCCTAATGTCTGTGGGGACAATATGCACTTGCACCCTCTTCCTGGCAAGATTGCAACCATTGCATATGGTTTGTATTCCTTTGTATTATTGCCCTTACAGTGCTAAGTGGTATGTTTAACTGTTTGTGACCAACTTGTGACCGTCAATATAGTTCCTTTTGACTGAGATTAACAACAATGTATTGCCAATTTCACTTTGTTTGATTTTATCTAAAATAATTGTTAAGGGAGCCAATCATTTTGACATTGTGGTTTTCAGAAAAAAATTTGATAACATTGAAAACATTGAAACATAATAACAGTAAAATTATCCAAATAAAAGTAGTTTTCCTGTCCGTTTGAACATAAAATATCGATCACTATCCGTGTTATTATGTGTAGGCTTTTTTCTCCATTTGTAATAAGGGTGCCAATAATTCAGGAGCTAACTTAACTAAACATATGTGAAACAGTGCTGTTTAAAAAATACTGTTGCCCGTGTGGCACTACGACACTATTATGATTGAACAACTCTGTAGCTGAGCTGTTGAAGTAACTGGACTCACACATTAAGTGGCATTTAGCTACCTCCTTAGGGTGGAACCCCATGTGATCAGAACATGAATAAACATATTGTCATTCCTTTGTGCTGCATTTCTCCCAATTTGTGCCGTAAAAATTTGGTGCCAGTATGTTTAATGATATGTTTCACATATTTTATGAGCTGTGGCATCACTTTCCACCCCAATTAACTCCAAATCACTCCAAAGTACTCGGTAGTTTGTGCTGGTTTGTGCTGTATTTGTTTTGTTAAGTGCCGTTTATTTAGATATAAAGTGTTTTATTAGCCATGACGTCATCTCCCACCTCAACAAACTCTCAATCGGCCCAAAGTGGTGTCATCGGCGCTCTCTGCTGTCAACTGGGGTCGTCCTTGTATGGCTTATTTGGGAATGCTGAAACAAATCTACCCCCATATTCTTGGGAGCTGCATGGCAAAGGAACAAGGAAGATGTATATTTAAAAAATGTATTCATTTCAGCAAACAAAAAGAAAAAAAAACCAGATTGGAACAGTTAAAAACCCAACAGAGTTTATTTTTTAAAATAATTTCCTACAGACATAAGAAAACATCAATATTTAATAAGTCAAAACTGGTTGTGTGGGTGATTCTGCCTGTCTGTAAACAAAACGCCTTCACAATGGTAATCCAGGTACAAAAATGCATTAAAAAAAAAAAATTAAATAAATAAATAAACCAAAAAAAAAGATCTTCTCTCCTTTTGGGATGCCATGCCAAAGAAGACCGGAACTCATGTAGACACCTTAAAGGATAATATAAAAAGTTTAGTAAATAAGACTTTTTATATTACTTTTATTGCTTTTTGGTACAGCCGGTTATTTTTTGCATGCCTGTATATACGCATTAAAGACTTTCAGAGAAAGGCCTTAATTGTGCTGCATCATGCCATGCCTGTAAATAATAGAATGTTAATGTAATTTCATGGATTACTAAATAACTTTTTCTTTTTCATAAAGACTTTCAAAGGCTGGCACAGACGGTGCGATTAAATAATGAAATGCTGTCCACCAGTGGATGAAATTACAAAGCCCCTGATACGTTTTCAAATCCCACCCAATTGCTGAATCACAGGGAAACTCACAATAGAATACCCTGGCAAAAATAGTGCAGTGGACTATCCATTTACAATGGGAAAACTGATTGGTAAAGAGTTGCAGTGCAAGTGCAGGCAGAAATATGCGGCACATTAAGTGTGTACACAATCGGACCGCACTCACCTCCCCAACATTCACTCCTGGGTCTCCATACTCTCCTCCTCTCCCTCCGCTCCATCTTCTAGTACCTCATCCTCGCCTTCCTTCTTCTCCGGAGGCTTCTCGTAGGCCTTCTCAGACGGCGTCACGGTCGTTCCATCCCAGGTGGACATCTCTGAGGCCAAGTCTGGGGTGAGGAAACAAACAAGAGCGAGAGTTTCAGATTTCAGTTTGGAAAAACAAAGGGGAACCTCTCTCTGGGGTACCGAGTTAAATTCTTCATGGCCGTGTGTGCGTGAGTGTGTGGGTGTGTAACATGGACAAGAGGACAGTATTTTACAGGGTGAGGCACACGCTCAGTGGGCATACTCACAGCAGTCATCCCCTTCCAGGCCCAGGATCTTCCTGTAACCTCCGTGAGAGACAATCCTGAGTGTCTGTGCTTTGAAGCACACCATGTCCTAACACACAAACGCAAAAAACAGGTCAGGTAGAGTAACACGCATTCACACACACAGGTCAGGTAGAGTAATACGCATCCACACACACACACACACACGTCAGGTAGAGTAATGCATTCATTCACTCACACACTGTAGCAGACCAAATGAAAGATGCTAAGTGCAGTAGAACCACAGAGCAAATTAAACACAGGAAGAAACTGAAAGCAATGTATTTAAGATTGGGTTACTGCTTTCCTGATGCATGCAAACAGCATAAGCAGAATATGACCCTAACCAGAATAAGGATCGTCATTCGGCATATGAAGTTTGCCAGCAGCCATGCAAGAGATCCTGACGCCTTTAGTAGTAACATTTAGTGGTGTGGCGAGATAAGTGCATCAGTGCATTTGAATTTTACGATGTTACAGGACTAAACGTGAATGTTCTGGGGGAGTAAGTAGTGTCTGCAGTGTCTGACTGCATATGAGAGGACCAGAGTGAGAGTATCCCCACCTGCTGCTCCATGACTGAGTCATGACTGTGTGCACTCGGACGTTTCCGCTCTCACAGGGGTCGGTGATGCCCACGGATGTCAACATCTGCAGGCACCGTCTGCAAAGAGAGGCAAGGTAAACCCAGGGCCATCTGAGTGAACCCACAGGCACCCTCAGAGTCCAAGAGAAAGACTTCAGACAAGCATCCAAAGAAATGAGCAAATCCTACTAGTTGAGACCACTTCTGGGTTGCCAAGTGGTACAGAGGATGCTGCCAAGTTGAACAGTAATGGCCATAGCAGCTTCTGAGCAGAAGACCAAATAACAACCTGTAGGCCACATTCAGTGAGAGGGGCTGCCTGGATGGGTTGTTCATGATGGCAGAGTGACCCTGGAAAACAAGCAGCACACACCACTCACTTTTAATGGCAACATCAAAAACACAAGACCTGATGGAACAGGCCATGTTGCCACCACTGACACCCATTACTACTCATTTTCACTGAGTCGTGTTAAGTTCTTGCCACTAGATGGACCTGCTTTATCTGGCACTCGCATGTTTCCTGATCAAATGGGATTGGCTAAACAGGTGCACACTCTGCAAAGCACGTGCTAAACCGTGACCCTTCTCCCCACAACCTCTGTGCTGCAAACCCAGGCTGCCCCGTTTATAAAAACATGGGATCACTTTCACTTTTCAGTGAACACACACTGCTTGCCACATACCAAAAAGTCAGAAAAGCCATACACATTGGGTAGCTCTCCCAGGAGACAGCATCTTCTGCCTGTGAACAGCGCAAGACAACTTGTCTGAGCAAAGCAAACTCATCAGCAAGTCCAGGCTCCAGGGTGTCAGGGGCTCGAAGCCAGGAAACCGGACCCTCAGGTCCTTCAGCAGGCGGATCAAAACTTTGACCCTGATGAAAAGGAAGCGGGATACAAGTTACAGAACCTGCTGAAATGGACCAAGAACCAAAGGCCAAGAGCATTAGATATGCCCTAATGCAATACAGAGCACTGATAAAGATGCAACACATCTAAAGGACTTAGTCCCTACGTAATCTGCCTTTGGCTTCTCCATCACTAACGCTGTGGGAAAGGGGAGTGGCTTACGTGGACAGAGATGCGTTCTCCTCAAACCAGCAGGCGTGGTGGACAGCAGCCAGGGCGCTCTGCAGCGCCTTGATGTCCACTGTGGGGAAGGCAAAGCAACCCTCAACCACAAAGCAGCAGTGCTACCCACTGCACCATCCGTGCCGTCGTGTATATAGACAGTTAGATTTTAATGGATGAAGAATAAAAACAAATATCTTGACCATATTTAAGGCCTTTATTCATGGACTGTGTTCTGCAGAACAAACTACAAGGTGTAGAGCAATCCCTGCCATGGTACACCAACATAATACCATGGATAAGCAGACTGACAACCTGTCGGGTGGCACTGGTGTGGCCAATCAGATTTTAGGTGCGACACCGGCTACCCCGTTAGAACCGCCCATGGATCTGTCATAAACAGTAGGGATGGGCAATACCAAATTCGATATGATACCGATACTTTTTGTTACAATTTTACCCATACCAATACCGATATCGATACTGGTAAGTACGTGATTTTTTAAATGAATGGTCATTTTAATTAAAAAGATCATTGCATTAAAAGGCAAATCACAAGACACATAACAGCAATTAAAAACACATATTACAAAAGCAAATATGAGTACAAAATACTTTTTTTAAATAAATTATTTTTTTCAATTGCTAAGATGGCGTAATAATAACTAATAACGGTTCTACCTGGGTATGAAACTCCTGCAACATAATCTGCTGGAGGGTGGTGCAGGAGATTTTAGGAAATCAGTCTGCTTCTGTAACACTGTAACAATTATTTGTCACAAATCTGCGTTTTCTTTTCGCCATTATTTCTAACGTTAAATGATTTGAGTATGCGGTCCAGGCGGAAGTGTGTTCGCAGGAGCACAGTGGCCAATCATGTCACAGATTTCCAGTCATGTGACACACGGGCCAGCTCAGGATTTCCATTGGCAAAACATTTTACAAAAGTACTGAAAACGTTTGAACGGGATGCAGCCACCAACGTTTTTTTAGTTTGTTTTTTACATAATATAATATCGATATTTCTCAAAATGGATTGATACCAAATGAGTAGCTTGTGAATATCGAAGTATCGATACTGCATTATCGATCCGCCCATCCATAATTAATAAACAGTAACGTTGCATAAACAGCATCTAACGCAACTAGATGGTGTACAGTTGTAGTAATATTCAGGAAAATGTAGATAATTACGCATCCATTTCTTACACGACCAAATATAGGCCTATTAGGATATGATCATACATCTTTGTTGAAAGCTCTCGATCGACGATTGTTTGCTTTTCCCTTAGAATCGATGACAACAGCAATCCCAGCTAAGAATCCCTGGCGTTTCCTGCATTGAGGATAACAGCAAAAATGGCAACCAGCGATAATACAGAGAATGTTTCTGTAGCGCAAAACAGTCTGTGCCACAACGATGGGTACGACAAAAAATGCATTTTCTGTAAGATAATCAACAGAGAGATTGACTCCGAACTGCTGCATAATGTAAGTGTGTTATCACAGTGAGCGGGGAAACATGATGAATTGAACATGACACGGCTTTGCAAGATACCACTGTTTAGAACTAGACTGTGACGGGTGGTTCGGGAGGGGCATTTGACTAAGTCGGCCGGTGACGAAAAATTGTCATAAAACTTTTCAGTGAAGCTTGAGAGGTAAACCAATCAGACGCTTTTACGAATCAAGTATCGGTGTTGGATTACCTAATGTAGTTTGATTTAGCTACCTTGTGTCTTGATAGGGGGCTATAGTCTATCCTTATTTCATACGTCTATATACGATATATATTATTTAACCATTTAAGTTGGCCTATTTAACCATTTTACAGTTGTTTTTTTAGTATTTATTATTATTATTATTATTATTATTATTATTATTATTATTATCTGTTTGTGTCTGGGCAGGATGAGGAGATCTCTTGCTTCAGAGACATTAAACCTGGAGCTCCTCATCACTATCTAGTGGTGCCCACAAGACACGTGGGAAACTGCAAGTCACTTCGAAAGGAGCATGTGCCTCTCGGTAAAGCATTTATGCATGTGCCCTTGAAAAAAGCAACCTATCCTGTAATACACATATCCTTTACAATACTGACACTCTAGCCCTTGTGTGTGGATGTTTTATTCCATCTCCCACGGTCATTATGCAAGACAGCAGAAAACATGAACCATGATACAATGGGTTTGTCAGCGCTCACAGTTGTATGTATGTTGTACACATACTGTTACACATTTATTTAGCTACATTTATATAGAAATAGTAGCTGAGTTATGTATCTCAAGGGTAGAAAACATTTTAGACCTGCAACCATCTGATCCAGGCCCATGAGTTCTTGACTGTCATGTACAGGAATAGGGTAATTCTGTAAAGAATCAACCAGAGGTAGGTAGGCAGTGACCAGTTTTGCTCTGACACAATTTTATAGTTCATTTTTCATGGAATGACCCGACCGATAGCATGTTGTGTGGAGTACATTTTAACTACTGTGGCTGTCTCTGAACAGTGGAGAAGATGGTAGAGATGGGAAAGATGATGCTGGAGAAAAATGGCATTACAGATCTAGATGACATCAGGTAAAAACCCTTTCTAAAACTGGACAATTCAAGAAACAATGAAACTCATATATTCATGTTGTCATTCCTTATTGATTATTATAAACCTTTATTTAACACAAGTAACAATACGGTACATTAAACTGACAAATGCCCCTTTGAAACCAAAATGTGTTTTATGCTAACAGATATGGTCACCTGGTCGTTATCATAGACTTGGCCACAGGTGGATGATTCACTTTTTCTGCTATTAGGGCTCAGGTAAAAGTGGATTCACACTGTCTCTCTTTAGGCTCAGGTAGATGCTCTTTTAGCCTCAAATGGACTTTTGTCTCCGCAGGTTGGGGTTTCACTGGCCTCCTTTTTGCTCTGTTACACACCTGCACCTGCATGTATTGGCCCCTGTTAGTCAGATGGGCCTCATGTCCAGGGTTTTTTACAGATTGGATTCCTATTGGTTCATCACGGTAAGGACGTCCCACATCATTTCACTTGCTTGTCTGTTAATGGTTTACATAAATAAATATTTCACTGTTTCAGGGCTACAGGGCCCTTTTTATGTTGACTTTGTAGCCTACCATACAGTCTGTGGGACCTTGAAATTATTTGAATGAATTGGTGGTATAGCTGTGTGAGCCTTGTCAGGCCTTTGACATTGGAGTGAGTGCAGCTGCTACTGTTAGATTCGCTGCACTTGCAGAACCTGACAGCAACACATAAGGTTGTGGTCCAAATAAATCAGTGCACAACTAGACATGAACCCAACCATGTTCTCTTGTGAAAACAAAACGCAAGCCTCTCACACATAAGGCTGTAATGACCCCATCCTCCTCAAGAGGGCAGTGGTTTACAACCAATTGCTCAGCTGTATCGTAAGTACTACTCAGCCATGGAATCATGTGTTGCTCCACATAGAGAACTATTGTCCCAGTAGAGCAGTGTTTCTATGGGAACAACCCTGTGATGACCTTTTGTGTCCTGTGGATTTATGTCAACCAGGCTGACCAGCTGATCCAGCGACTGAACTCACAAAGTGAGACCAGCTGAGACGAGACCCAGTTCACTGAGACAGAGCCAGGACGGTCAGCTGGAACTGCACGGGTCAATGCAAGAATTACTAATGACACCTGTTCAATATACCCTAGGCCCAGATTCTTATTTACACTTGTTAAGTGTATTTGCCATTCACATTATTAATGACACCCATTAAATATTCTGTGAGCTTTGTCTTGGGCACAAAGACTTTTTTTTCCGATTTGGCTCCGTACTTTGTACTCCACAATACGATTTGTAATCAAAATACCTTCCCTACGTAAGTGATTGAATGTACCTGACTAATCAGAAACACCTGTGATGCCATTTGTCCCAAATGTAATGGTACCCTGAAATCGAGGGACTGTGTATAAAAAGTGCTGCTGTAATTTATACATTGTGAAACCAAAATCTATAAAAATACTCTTTAATGAAAGTTGAAAATCTGTACTGTAACCCCATGTGAATACATTGTGGAGTACAGAGACAAATTAAAAAATGTAAAAACTAAAATCACACTACTTGAAGCAGATTAATATCTAATATATTAATATTAGATATTAATATATACGAAGTTGTAAACAATGTTGTGCTATTTCGATGAGCCCTGATGCTAATCAAATCTGTTTGTATCATCTTTGCCCATCTATCAAAAGGGTTGAGAAGTTATTGTTTTTTTTTTTTTTTATAAACATACAACACTAGTATGTTTTTTCTAAATTATTCTTATTTTTCAATCAACAAAGATGTTTCAGGTATCTAATAACAGTGCAAAGGGGAATGTGGTGTTTCATAGTTTTGTATATCTGATAATGGGGCGACATGGCTCAGGCAGTAAGAGCAGTCATCTGGCAGTCGGAGGGTTGCCGGTTCGATCCCCTGCCCGGGCTGTGTCAAAGTGTCCCTGAGCAAGACACCTAACCCCCAAATGCTCCTGAAGAGCTGGTCGGCGCCTTGCATGGCAGCCAATCGCCGTTGGTGTGTGAGTGTGTGTATGAATGGGTGAATGAGAAGCATCAATTGTACAGCGCTTTGGATAAAGGCGCTATATAAATGCCAACCATTTACCATGATAAAAATATACAGTATAGCCAAGCAAGTAACTTTGAAATAATTTTAATATGTTGGCTATTTGCAAAATTGGCACAACAGTGCAGCATTTTTTACAAATGCCAAAAGTTTTATCTTGTTTAATTCTGTCCAGGACTATCCATCATACAAACAACTGTTAAATCAGTCATCCAAGGCAGGGATCGTCAAAGCACGGTCCTCCAGGGCCAGAACTGATTTTCCACCCTCCCTGTACCTGGGAGTCAGGTGTGAAGACAGTCTGGCACTCAGTAGCCCTAACTGTTCAGTATTATCCTTGAAAAAAGAAAACCAGGGCTGGATTGGGTTCGAGGGCCAGATTTGACCATCCCAGATCCAGGGTAGATCCAGGGCATAATAAATGCATGAAAGTTGTGGAATGATGTCAAATGAGCTGTTAGCTGTATATAACAGTTACGGGTAATATGCATGACTGCCTCATGTAAAATGGTTTTAATGTAATGTGAAAATAGTTGTAAAATGATTTCATGTTCATGTATTTATATAGAGGAAGGTGATTTTCTGGTCTTGAAATATATTTAATTTTGCAATATCATTAGGTTGTCTCTTATTTTTTCATCCAGCTGAGGGCAACAATTGTATTTCTGGGGCAAAAATTTAAGCTTGAATAAATGAAGATTATGAATGTACCCCAAGAACCTGAACTTTATTGAATAAGACTTTAATATCATCAGTCATAGCATCAGCAATGTCAAGTGTGGTAAATATGACAAAAATATATTATTAGTTAAATATGTTGAGTCACATTTAATTTGTGCGGCGGAAGATATCAGTCCAAACTGATGAGTAATTAATTTAATTCCCCTATTAATTCAACGATTTCTTAGCCCCTAACCATATTACATGGCAGTATTCATCTCCTTAGCAGAAACCTTTCTCCAGAGCGACTCACAAGGCTTACATTTTTATTTGACTGTTACTGCTGCAGCTCCTCTGGAATATGCAGTTGGGATAAACAGTACGTAGAATGTACTTTGTCACTTAGAAAATTGCTTTGGTATACACATTGAGCACCAGTAAAACAGCCTTGCCTCTGACACGTGGTGTCTGCTTTCACATTTGCATCTTGCAAGGGTATGGATATTTTATGGGGCTCAAGAGATCATTTGGACTAAACCCATTAAACTACAGAGATCTGGAATATATCATTCCTTTTAAAGGTGAAAACCAGTCTTAAGTGGAACGTAACACTATCTTGTAATCTCATGCCACGATGCCACGCAAGGGCACCTCTAGTTTTTGTTCATTGAAGAAGCCTGATGAGGACATGGTTGTCACGCCCCTGCCACAACATCTCACCCTCGAAGTGGACAAGTCCCTGTTTCCGTGCGCGCAGCAAAATCCCCACCACTTTGTTGGAGATGGTGACGTAGTGCTCGAACAATGTTCCGAATTCCACAGCAGGCCGCCCGTCTTCGCGGCTCTCCCCGATGTCTCTGATCACCTTGCACAGCTCCTCCACTTCCCTTTCGACGTGCGAATTAGCTTCTTTTCCCCTTTCCTCGGTTCTAGAGCCCTCAGGCGGCTTCCCATAACCTTCCTGTCCTCGCTGTAGCTGCACCGTCATCGCCCGGTCGTTGCTGAAGGGATTGTGTTTCTGATACTCCAGATGATCGTTGGACCACTTCTGCCAGTTCTCCTTTAACCCCTTCACTGAGGTGACGCATGGTTCTCTTGTAATGTTACACTGAGCACGTGCATCCTCGGTCTCCATGGTAATCCTCTCTGGTCGAGAAAGCCGAGTGGATGAACACTTGACTTAATTAGTCGTGGAGAAGTTCATGTTCTGTGTGTATGAGGGGGTGGGGGTTGAAGGTAAATGTACATCGTTACGGATAGATAAGGATAGATAGTAAAAACTGCCAAGGTTTACACATTACAATGGTGATTATTGTCGTGTAGCCTGTCGTGTAGTTACTCGTGTCCATAGGGTATAGCCTACGTTAGGATATGCATACTTTAAAGGTGATGTAAGACTATCAAATAAAAGTGTGGCTATATGCAACACAAATCTGATTACGTCGACAATCATTCATTCATGCAACAATACTGCGGACAATTTATAATTGAAGTGATAGCCTTTTGCCTTTGTCACAGGCATATAACAGATATAATCGAACAATATTTTGAACACTGAAACTATATCATAGTTTGTCATCTTGGTTTTTAAAACAATATGTGTGGGAATATCAACTTACAACAATGAAAAAGTAACTCGTTGCATCGTCTCCGAGATTGTTTGACGCCTGTGCAAATAGCCTCCAGCATGTGTCTGCAAATAGCCTAAGAGTGATCTTACCTTACTTATTCCAAACGACCTTTATCTTCACCTGCAGCCGATCACCTCTGTTGGTAACATTATATATGCTACCTTGCTGACAGTAACCTACCTCTTCACTTGACAGCGGTGCTGATTATGCGAATACTTTCTCACTCGGGCATGACTCTGATCGACAAGTGAAATAACCAATCCAAACTTCAGGACGCAAAAATGGTTGCCGGCAATCCAATCGTTGCGGTCACTTACGCATCAGGTTCTATTCCATTATTAGCCTAAAGAGGCTTAGTGTTGAGATAAGTTTAGTTGATACTTTCTCTTTCGGCTTAAAACGTTTAAAACGCTATTCCTAGACACAGCACACAGTCAGACACGTTATGTAAAGATGGTCTCTGTTATAGGCAAAAATGCTTTCTGCCAACTATAAGGGTTAAGAAACTTCTAAGCTTGCCAGTAGTGTCATCATATCCACAGCATACATTTTTACTGATATAATAATATTGTTAATAGGACTTAATACATGTAACAAATATACAATGCGAATATGTTTTTTACAACAACAATCAATATCTCTGTTTTGGTTAATATTGACGTGTAAACATTAGGCATGACCTATATAGCTCTACGTTAGCTAACCTGACTAGTCGCTTGTCAAACTAGGAACCTAGTTCACAAGAGCTTTGCTTCTTGAAGGAAACATTTTATACGGGACCGTAAACATGGCGCTACACTGTAGCAGGGCGTGCAGGCAGTATTTACTACATTTAGCGCAAGATAATGTTGAATTTAGACTACCGGTATGTAGTACTGTTCTGAATTATATATTCAGGTTGTGCTATATTTGTTGGTTTTCTATTCATTTGTTCATTTTGTTCATTTTATTCTTTAGATCAAGGCTGCTTTCCCTTTTTCTCACAAAGCAGTGTTGGTATGAGCTAGCATAGTAGCTTGCAATAATAAGACATTTTTATGCTTTAGTAAAACATGAAACCTTCATGCATTATTGAAAATGAGTTATTTTATGAATATAACTTCACCTGTTAATTTATGCAAATTTCAAAATTTCAAAATAGCTGAAAAGTTACTTATACTTAAATTAACTGGATAAAAGTTTAAAACAACGACAGACAGTATTCAGACGATGGACTAATGATGACTGGCTTTTACACCTTGTCATCATCTCTCACAGGAGATCAAAGCGCTGCTGTCTATCAGGGGTAAACAGTTCTGCCCTGCTGAAGACTTCAATGAAAAGGTAAATTACTGTTTAAAGGAATTTAAAAAAAAATAACCATAAATTATTATGCAGGGATGTATCCACTACACATCCACCAATATATATTAAAAGTAATGCAAATAACTATAATAACACACATTTCAAGTCGTACATAAATTCTGTAGTGAAAACAATGTCGCAATTGTATGGGTGTGGTCTGGACTGCCTTACCACCCCTCCACCGTTGATGTCATCAAGGACTCTGACCCAATAGCTCACAGTCTGGTAATAAATTGAACTCCACCCATTCGATACCCACATAGGAATAGATGGAGATGTTTAGAGTGATGTAAGTTGATATTGCAATGCTTTTGATTTGTCTAATTTTTGCTGATGCTTAATACATACCACAATGCTGTTCAATGTCGTTTGCAGCAATTCCCAGATTTACCTCTACAGTGACTTTAAAGTTATCTTCAATCTGTGCTAGCAACAAAAATAATGAATTTGTTTTCTCCCCTTCTTGCTTATTTCACCAGTCTCCATTTTGGCTACTCAAAAGTGTGTCAGAGGAGGACATGCGGAGCATTATGACAAGAACGGTGTGTGCAAAGTAAGTGCACAAAATATTCAACATTTATAATCTTTGGACAATTATATTTCTGCATGGTGTACGTGTATAATTTGTGAATTTCAAATTGTAGCAATATTCTTCCAAATCCTCTGATATGAAAACCTGAAGACGCTAGTGCACTTTTGTTCCACCTTAGATCAGTGTTTGAACTGTGGGGTCGTGGACGGACTCACGTTGAACTGCAGTCATCCTTGGAGAGATATCCTACAGAGGACATGGTGGGTTAAGGGTTGGGTCAGGGTTTTCTTAAACATTTAATTTTAATAATACAATACAATTCGATACATTGCAATACATCCTTCACCTTCAAATATTGTATCCACAGGCTCAGTTTCTGCAGCAAGACTCTACATACAAAATAAATGTTTACACGTTCAACAAGACCCTGGTGTTCAAAGACAGAATCAAGAAGATTGATGTGAGTGTAATTCGGGGGGATTTTCTTCCTCTGGATCGGCCTCGAATGAGCAGGCTGTCAGCATAAATTCTTCTCATGCATTTTAAATTATACTGTGTGCTCGTGTGTGAGTGGTGTTGCAACTGGCACTTTGGCCTTGCTTTGTCATGTTACTTCGTACTGTTGTACTGGTGTGGTTGAATTGACGGATTACTTTTTTCACCATTTAAAATGAATACTGCCATAGGCCATGGAGTTCCTCCCCTTCCAAGGGAAGGTGAATTTGAAGAACCCTGATCACATCTTCTGTTTAATGGAAGACTATGGCACTGATCCCAATAACATACCAGAAGAACCCTTCTATGTTTATTTCGGGAGATGGGTAAGTGCTGAAGCATCCTGTTACAGAGTGATTTGATCTGCCTATTGTTAGTCATATTATTACTATTTATATTGCTTTTAGCATGAGTTCCTCTAGTGAAGAAGATGAAGAAGACGGCTCCCCATGTAGATAAGGATCTGGTGCTTCAGTGCATTTGCTTCTTGCCTGTTCCCAGATTGCAGATGGCCAACGGGAACTAATCCGCTCCCACAGCGTGAAGAAGCGGCACTTCATCGGGAACACCAGCATGGACGCGGGGCTGTCCTTAATTATGGCGAATCACGCAAGGATAAGAGATCATGACCTGGTCTTTGACCCCTTTGTTGGCACTGGTGAGTGGCTATTTTATATAACAGCAGCAGGTAACCGAGGAATAGTGTTAACTAGAGCCAGCAGACTTTGAATTTTAAAACCATCCTTGGACCTATCCTCACTAGGGCAGTAAAAACATTTTCAGATTTGAAATCCGTTTGAATATCAAATCTAAATTTTCCAGCCCTAAGTTTCACTGATCGTAAAAACACCAGGCTGGAAGCCAGATAGGACCCGAACATTTTGATTGAACAGACACTGGTATATATCACAAAGCAAACATTTCCCTGTGCTAAGGTTGTGGGGACACTTAACACTTGTTCAGTCCAGTTGCTTTGTAAAGTTGTTTTCTGTGACAAGGGTTTAGATACATTCCTCAAAAGAGGAAAAAGACTAACAAAACCATTCTTCTGATCATGAATGATAATATTTGAGATGTCGGTCTTTCATATTTTGCTAAAATATTTTTACCTTGTATTTGTTTTGTATGTCCATTATTTTGGTTGATGTCTTTCATAGTCACCCATACAGAGTAACACTTTCAGCCATTAGAGAGTTGTATGCCCAGTTGGCATTCCCTGGCTGTGGGCCTGATGTTCTGTTTCCTTTCTGTCAAGGCTCCTTTGAGCATGAAAGTCTGGCATTAGAACTTGTAGTGAAAAACCCGGCAGTAGTGAGATCTGCCACCCAGATGTGGTTCACCACCCAATTTGGTGTGAAAGAATTCTTTTGAACCCACGTGGCATGCGTGTGTTTCAGCATCTGTGACTAAGACTGAGTGAAGTCGGCTGAGTGCCAATCACATGGCAACAGTGGCAATTATCACCCATCACTCCATTGCTACAGGGTCTGCAACCTAGCAACAGTTGCAACGCCATAACTATTGTCTGTAACCTGGCAACAGCCATCCTTGCTGACTCTGATTGGTGGTTTCTCTTGCACAGGTAGCCTCCTCGTTGCCTGCTCACACTTTGGGGCATATGTTTGCGGGACGGACATAGACTACAACACAATCCATGGAATTGGTAAGACAATGTCTTACGTTAACAGGCATTCAAAATAAGTTTGCAATTATCTTTTTTTCCCCATTGTGGTGTTTTTGAAAATCCACTTGTTTAATCGACACAGCAACTCTGTTTAGGAGTGCTGACTTCTCTATGCAAACCTCACAGGAACACTGTGCTTCATCCTGTGTGTTAATTATCTTTTCTAGCACAATCCTAGCACGACATTTAACACTCAGTATGTTGTCAGGTTAGTTTAGTTTGTTAGTTTGTTCATCCTGCTTGTTGCCTAATACAGCTTTTTGCCAATGGGTGTGTTGACCCAGATGTTCTGACTGGAATTTGACCTCATCAGGAAAAGCCAGCAGGAAGAACCAGAAGTGGAGGGGTCCGGATGAGAACATCCGCGCAAACCTCCGGCAGTATGGGCTAGAACAGCTGTACCTGGATGTTCTGGTGTCAGACGCCTCCAAAGCCATTTGGAGGGAGGCGGCACTATTTGATGCTATCATCACAGACCGTACGTTCTTTCACAGCAATTGTAATTGTTGTAAAATGTGTCCCCGTTCGGGCGATTCAAGTTCAGCTAAATGCACTTTATCCCTCTCTCTTCACCCCTGCACCAATCAAGACCCACTGTGCTTTGAGCTTGGGAAAAGCGCTTCACAAATAAAATGTATTATTTATTATTATAAAGACTAAAGCTCCAGTTTATTTTCTGCAATTTACTCTTGAATAATTTAACTCTTGGTCTGTATGAATCTGCTCTCACTTTTGTCTTAGTTTGGTCTGAAAATGTTGTGAGTAAAACTGTTCAGTTGACTGTTGCTCTGTTTGTGGCAGCTCCTTACGGTATTCGGGAATCTACAAGGAGAACAGGGTCTCAGAAGGAGATCATCAAACCTTCAGATGACTTGTAAGCATGTGCATGTGAACACACAAGCACAAATGCCTCACACACGTGTTCACACACACACACACACACACACACACACACACATATGCACACATACGCACACGTGCACACACGCACAAACACACCCAGATTTATTGCTTGGGCACTTTTCTCCTCCAGTAGTTGATCCAGGATCTGCTTTTTGAAGCCATCATGTAAAAGTTGAACACGGTTTTATTTTACATGCCTAGAGCCCATATCAACCTCTTAATATCTGCATGACCTTGTGAAAATCTGAGCCTTGGGGAATCATTTCAGGGTGAAACCGTCTTCTCAAACTTTGGATTCAACTTCACACGCACCATGACAGTGTTTGCGATTGCAGTGTTTCATGGCTGACTTTAAAGGTATCTTTGTTTTTTCTGCCCCTCCCCTGCAGCTGTGGAGATAGCCACGTCCCCGTTTCCATGGAGTACCACCTGAGTGACATCTTTAGAGACCTATTAAACTTTGCGTCCCGTTACCTGGTGATGGGCGGAAGGCTGGTTTACTGGCTGCCAATCTACAGGCCAGAGTGAGTCTGCTGTTCTTGTACTAGTGAATAATAATACATATTATTATTATTATTATTATTATTATGGTGATAATTCTAATTAGTGTTATTATTGTTGTTGTTATGATTTCCATAGTACATTGTAGTTAAGCTAATGCAATAAAAATGAAGGGTAGAGTCGAGAAATTGGGCATAGTGATCATATATATGGTTGTGTTACGGTGTGTGTGGTTATAAGGACACACCGTACACAATTGCGTTTGTATGCAACATCATGTATTTGGGAGTAATACTGTAAATCTCAGGACATGGGCAGGTCTCTTGCATTTTCTAAATGCTGCCCATTGCCTGTGCTCATCAAACTGTGAGAGGTATTTGCGCAATAATATTGAGCAAGCCATACTGTATGATATGACTGCAATCGGCTTTTTTGGACTGCAATTTTTTATTTTTGCAAGATACAAATATTACACCCACTCACACACACACACACACACACACTCACATGTACATGTTTTCCTGACATTGCTATCCTTTGATTGCTGGTGGATGTTTATGGTTTCTGGTGAGGTGGAATGGGCACTAGTCCTTATCTTTGTTGTACAGGCAGCAGTTTCCTTTAGAGTCTTTCAGCGCACTTATCCCTGGCTATGGGTATGCACTTTGCACTTTGTTGTATGTCGCTCTGGATAAATGCCATCAATGTAATTAATGTAGCATAATGGTGGATGATGGTAGATTCATTGTCGGTTCTCATTGGCAGAAATCTTTATGTTCTCATGGTTAGTCCTGGATTGCAAGCTTCCCCATAAATTGTTCCCAGCAGTAACTTGGTCATGTGACCACAGGTTATATATACACCTGTTTTTAAGGGCATCGTCAGAACAGGAGCCAGCACCCAGGAGTCCTGGTTAATTTGTACTGCTACTCAGCCATGACCGGATGGCTCCCCTGCTCCAGATTAGAGGGCGGCAAAGGTGAAGGCACAGAGGGGACATGTCAGGCCCTTTTAAGCATAATTACAGCTCAGTTTGCACAGCAATTACCCCCTGTGACACACCGTGGCCATGGATACCATTTCCCCTGCCTTTAAACGGCTGAATCTTATTTCACATCCGCAGAAAGTCTCTTAGATGTCCGCGCGGTATGACTCAGTACCGGAGGAGTGACTTCACTTGTGTTTCTGTGGAAGGTCACGCAGGAAAGTCGGGTTTGTGCTGAGTGCTTGGGCTGTGGTCCTCCATCTCGGGGCCTGGTGTTGGGTTTCGGCTGACCTGCTTGCTGGCCCGGTTGTGATGACGGAAGGCTGATTTCCCTGACCAGACCGGGCTGACCGCATGGTGGTCCGGGAAATGAGATGCGGTCCTGACAGACTGTATCAGACTGATACTAAAGCAGCCCAGGACCACCACGGTGGGCCAGGATTCCTGCACTGACCACCCAGCTGTGTGTGTGTTCTCATTGCGTGTGTGTGCGTGTGTCAAGTACAACTTGCTGGAATAGTGTGTTTTTATGGTCAGAAGTGCTAATACTCATGAATTCTATATCTATAGTATACAGCATCTGCTTTGTGATTTTGAGCTATGATATATATATTGTTGGCATTGTCTCCATTGAGGTACTGCAGATGGATAGAGGTTAGCAGGTGTGATCAACAGGAGCACACATTTCGGCGGAATATTTCTTTCAAGATATAATCATAGCGTTCTAGAGATGAGCTGGTTCTGGATGTATTTCCTGGCTTCTATTAATGTGCCATAGTAATGCTTTACTTCTGAAATAAAATTAAACTGATCCAAGGTCCGCAGCTCAATTACGCATCCTAAAGCAGGGGTTTTCTTTTCCCCCGGGTAATTACTGTTGCTACAGATTGGCCCAGCTGCCTTCACACCTGACTCCCAGTTATAGGGAGGGTGGAAAACCATCAGTTCTAGGCCTTCAAGGACCGTGAGTTGCTGATCCCTGTCTTAAAGGCGCACAAAACTCTTGCTTGCAACGCAGTGCAGTAGTACCACCAGGGGGTGCCAGTGTCTTTTAATGCAGAATGTTGAGTGAAGCACAGGCTAGCGACTGGGTAGCCACGAGCTGTTTGTAAACAGAGATGGTGGCGGTGCTGGTGGGTTGGGGGTGAGGTGTGCAACAAGAAAAGGCTTCCACTGCCATCAACAGAAACCTGCACCCGGGACATTCCAACTCTGTTGTCTTTTAACTCATTTAGACTTTTCTAGCTGATGCTAACCTGTTAACCTGCACCTACATGCCCCATTATCCACCTCATCCACCAGGCCCATATCTGCAAGCTCCTTCTCCTGGCCCATATCCAGAACTCCACCACCAGACCCCTGCCCTTGTCCTTTCTCTTCGCCAGACCCATCAGGCCCATTTTCCATCTTCAATCACCAGACTTCACCTCCTGCCTTTTCCACCAAGCCCATTTCCTAACCTGATTAAAGAGGCCCATAATCCCATTTTGGTCCACGAGGTCTCTATATGCAACTTCATCCACTATTAATGATAATATATTTTTATTTTGCTGAAATCTTTATCCAAAGCGACTTACAGTTGATTAGACTAAGCAGGGGACAATCCCCCTTGAGCAATGCGGGGTTAAGAGCTTTGCATAAGGGCCCAACAGCTGTGCTAATCCTATCATTGCTACAGCAGGGCTTGAACTACCAACCTTCCGGGTCCCAGTCATGTACCTTAGCCACTAGGGTGCAGGCTGCCCACAAGACCCATTTCCTGAACAATTCACCAGGTCATTGTCCCTCATCTCATCCACCAGGCCTGACCAGTTTTTGTTATAGGGGTAATTATTTAATCAAGTGTCATATCCTTAAAAATTAAATGTCTGCCTCTTTTATTCAAACCCCGTATTGTGTATACAGTGCTGGCTTAATGAGAAGCAATTGGGAATTGGGGGAGTAATTACAGACCAGTGTTGGTTACATTGCTGACGTGCAATAATGTGTTGCATGTAGACAGTCTGTGTCCATGGTGATGTCTGAGATAAACAGGGAGCGTGACTGTATCTGTGTGGCAGTCAGGGACGGCAATGCATACACATGCATCACTAAGAGTACAGGCTACTTCAATAACAAACCCACATACTGAAGGTGAACATATTTCTTCTTGCGGTAGAGCATTGCCCCCTGTTTTGTAAATAATAATGGGTATTAATTCATACAGTGTCTTCAGTTTTCACCCCCCCATTAATTATTTCTCATATTGTTTTGTGGTGCAAATTCAAATTCAAATATATGCATTTAGATGTCTTCACAAATTTATTGATAATAAAAACCTGAAAATTAATTAATAAGTATTCATTACCTTTACATTAACAACCTTAGTTGGGCCAGGTGTATTCCATTTTCTTGAGATCACACTAAATACGTTAGTTCAACTATTTCAATTTCCTGATTGTTGAATAAATATTACCAACTTGAGGTCTCACAAATGAAACGGCAGATAAGATCAGTCTTGCTGTCATGAAGACTAAGGGACTGCCCATGGTACTTTAAGATGAAATTGTTAGGAAGCAAAAAGCTGTAGAAAGTTATGAAACCATACAATCATGAAAACTAGGATCAGGCCATCCTACCAAACTGAGCTAAACAGGAAGAACAGTTGTCAGAGAAATAGCCAGCTACAGCACTAACAGAGTTGCAGATCTTGTTGGCCACAATGGAAGAAACTGTGAACATTCCCTTCAGAACCTACAGTTTTGGCCTCTTTGAGAGAGTTGCGAGAGGGAACCCACTTCTGGGTAAGGCCAGTTTGCCAGAAGTCGTGACAGGCCCTGAACATTTTTGTAAGAAGATGTTAAGAGACGTATGTTTTGGTGTCACCCAATTAGCACCATCCCTGCATTAAACATGGTGACCGTATCAGGCTATGGGGTTGCTTTTTCGCAGTAAGGACTTGGAAGCTTGTTGCCACCAATGGCAAGATGGATCAAGGCAAATGCAGGCACATTCTTGAGAATAACCTGTCTCAGACAATGTTCCAAAGCACATGGCAAAACTACAAAGAAATTACTTAAAAACAAGGTTATTATTCTGGAATGGCCCAGCCAACCCCCAAAACCAAATCTAATTCAAAATCTGTGGTATGACCTGAAAATTGTTCTCTGTCAACAGAGTTAGACCAAATTAGCATGGAGAAATAGGCCTAAATCTAAAAGTGCAAAACTCATACATACATACCAAAGAAAGTTCAGAGCTGCAGTGGCTGCCAAAGGCCTACAAAACATTGAATCTACGTCATAAATATGTTGAATTCATTGTATTGGTGAAGGGGAAAATATTTAAATGCTTGACAATCTTAAGCCACAACAAAAACAAAATCTGAAAAATAATTTCTCAAGGAAATGTAATAATTGTTATGCTAATGATGATGATATTATTGACTAATGAACTTACAAAGAAATTGGCAGACCTCTATATTCTGGATGACTTACTTAGGCAAATATTGAAGATGAAAATAATTATGTTTACTGCTGGATGCTACCTAACTGATCCAATTATGGTACATACAAGTGCATAGTGCAGTACTTGGACCAGTGTTTTGCCAAGGAAAGTCAATGAAGCCATAATGAGGTTGAGAAATAAGAAAAGAAAACAGTCAGACATAGGCCAAACAATAGACTTACAAAAATAAATGTTTGGAACATCAGTAAGAAGAAGAGAGAGCACTGGTGAGCTCAGTAATCGCAAAGGGACTGGTAGGCCAAGGGAGACTTCTACAACTGATGCCCAACTGATGCCCAAAGAATTCTCGCTATAAAAAACCTCAAACACCTGTCCAACGGATCAGAAACTCTCTTCAGGAGGCAGGCGTGGATGTGTCCTTGACTACTGTCTGCAGAAGACATCACAAACAGAGCAACAGAGGCTACACTTTAAAATGCAAACCTCTGGTTAGCTGCAGAAACAGGATTGCCAGATTGCAGTTCGCTAAGAAGTATCTGAAAGTGCCTGCAGAGTTCTGGAAAAAGGTATTGTGGGGCAAGATTCACTTGTATGGCTGCCATGGATGCTGGCTCATTCACTTGGCTTCATTGATAATGTAACTGCTGACAGCAGATATGCTGAAGCAGCTTATCTGCTCAAGTTCAACCAAATGCCTTCAGACTCGTTGGACAGTGTTTCATCCCACAGCAAGACAATGATCCCAAACATAAACAGTGCTCACTTTCTTCTTAATGATGTTCAAAACATTGCATTTTGCTAAGCCTATTGTTTGGCCTGTCTGACTATTTATTTTCTTCTTAGTGTCATAATGGCTTGCTTGACCTTCATTGGCAGCTTTGGTCCTCATGTTGACAAATTCCAATAATAGACTCCAAAGGCAATCAAAAGCCTAGATTCAAGACAGGATTCAGAGATACTGAAATCTATCTTGTACCTGCACTAAGGAAGCATTTTAAACACACATGACTAATCAGAAACATCTGAAACGTGGGGGACTATGTATAAAAACGGCTGCAATTTCTACACTGATCGCCCAATATGGATGTAAATGCCTTCAAATGTGACAGTACCATTTGGATAGTACCAACCTCGTATTCATCATGCAATTCAATGTCCTGGAGTACAGAGTCAAAACAACAGAAATTGTAACAAATGTCCAAATACTTACGGACTTCAGTTGAGTTCAAAGCTGTGATGGAAGTGGACACCTGGGATTTGAACCTGCAATCCTCATGGACGAAAAGCCCAGTTTGGCGAGCACTGTCCCCCACATGTGCTTCATTTAAGGCTGCTCACGTACTGGATCCGTTTCTGATTATTTTGATGGTGAGGTACAGAGAGAGTGAGGCTTTTGTTTCATAAAACACGCATTACGCCTAGGCATGGTTCAGGAACACATTAAAGTGAGAGTTTACTTTCTGTCATTCTTTGGGATTATGTCAGTGTTGGTGTATATTTGTTGATTGACCAGACAGTTTTGTGAGTGTTGAAGGAGATTTGAGAGAGGTTTCTGATGAGCTTCCAGCTTTACATGTATTTGGAGGGTCTCGGTCTAAAACAAGATCATACCTTTCAAGTAACTCAAAAGCAGCGATGTTATGCCTCAAGGAAAGAACTGGCACAGTATGGATGTTTATAATTATGAATATACACTATAAAATGTTCATATTTACAGCCTCTGCAAACATGAAGTCACTGTGCACGCTACTTTGGAGTTACTTGAATTGAATTTTCTTGCTTTAGACCATAAACCCCCCGATGGCTCTGTAACAGCCATTGTAAATCTGTCTTGATACGTTTCTGTAAATATAAAGTATCCTCTATTGCATAAAAAACTGTCTGAGTCCATTAAAAAACAGAAACAAAAAATAATATCATAAATCTCAGAAACTGGGCCTGTGTTACAGATGAATGTATTTATTTTTTTGCATTTATTATTTTAATTTATTATTGCTGTAATAATGTAATTTTGTCAACCAATTTTGTAGGAGAATGTATTGTATCATGGTAAGTCTATGTTCAAATTTAAGACTGATTTGCACTGTGAGACGCCCCTAACTGTGCAGGCGTGTGTGCTGCAGGTACCAGGAGGAGATGATCCCCCTGCACCCCTGTCTGAGTCTGATCAGTAACTGTGAGCAGACCCTCTCCAGCCACACGTCACGCCGCCTCATCACCATGGAGAAGACCAGGGAGATGGAGGTGAGTGTGTGCGACTGTGTTTTTGTGTACATTATATGTACAGGGGAGAGCGTATGCATACACTGTAGCTAATGAATACAATGGTATGTGGTGTGGGATATTTTGTTTATTAAGAGGAGGAGAATAAGAGACCGTATGCATGATATACAGTCTATGTAATGTGCTGGAAGATGTATGTGTATATGCCATTACATGCTCTTGAATGTCATGCTTGCTTGTGTGTGTGCACATGGACACATTTTGTAAATGCACAGGTCACAGAGCGCACTGATAGGCCTCTCTAAACCTCACCATCTGGCTGCGGCTGACTCACTTTTTTATATTACACTTTAATGACTTAATCACACTTTGCATGGAAAATAATCCATCTCTGAAACTGACAACCGCTTCACTTCAAAACCCCAAATCGTTCCCATAACAGGCTCTATGAATCACGCACACAACCTGCTATTCTGTCCGTCTTGACTGGCATCTGTCTCCACCTCCTTCTGAAGCTGGGACCCAGATTTAACACTTCCCTCATCTGCACGTTTATTTTCCATTCCTGAGCGCAGTGTTTCAGAACCGGCTATCCTGGGGTGCAGTAATGGAACGTTTTTGTGTTCTTAAGTCATAGAGCTTGCTCTCCCCTTTAGCAAAAGTCAGAGAAAAATCTCAGTGCTATTTTACGTGTTGGTACAAACAAACCTAAGTTTAGGAATTCCATTTCACTTCTTATCTTTATTGGCACACATGACTGTTCTCATAAGGGCTAATATTTAAATCGGAAAACATGCTTGGGCATGTCAGAAAATGCATTCACGTCACATTGAATGCATTCAGATTCAGCGGTTATCTCATTTACATCTTGCGTGTGCATGCTTTAGATGGGGCTTGGTACGGTTGTTATGCAGATTCAAAAATGTCAAACATCGTGAGGAAATGGAATCTAACATTGTAATGGATTTATGAGGTGAAATCAGAATGTGGATACGCCGCGAGCAGGCTGCTAACCAGCCAAGGACCTAGGAACCAGCCAAAAATGAGTTTTTGATAAACTAAATTTTATAGACATTTTCCCAAAGCGGTGGGAAGAACAAACAAGGAGAAAAATAACTTAACAATAACAACAGGGAGCCTGTGCACATTTGGTTCTTGGCCGTGTAATGCTCGTATCAGTCCCTGAGACAGGTACTAGGGACACACTAGCCAGCTTTGACATCTGCTGTTTTTCAGTGCTCTCGTTCTGTACTCCGTGACCTTTTCCCTTCCCTCTCCTCCCCCGTGCTCCCCTCTCTTCTCAAGGCCCTCCTCTATTTTCATCATTTGATCCTGCTTCAGTGCCCCTGTGGCCTTTCAGTAGTGTGCACACAGGTGTGCGCTTGTGTATATGTTTGGGTGTATACACATCTGCAATTGCCTAAATGTGACTATGTGTTTATGCTTACGCACATGTGTACGTATTTGTGCATGTGGGAGTGCATGTCCAAATAGCGTATTTTTATTTGTATGACCCTGGGAGAGTGACAACAACCGCACAGCAGGTGATAGAAACATACACATCACAGGCAGTGAAAAGGCTCTTCCCTTCTCACATTCTGGAATATTCCACAAACCCACATGGGCAGCAGACTCTGGGCTCTCAGGCAACACGTAACACATTTGGCATCATAGTCAAAGAGGGAAAAACATGATGAATCGTCCACAAACATTTGTGACACCGAGCCGTAGGCAAGGTATGCAAAAACAATTTATTTGATATCGCACTTGTTCCAATACATGACAGAAATAAATCAAGAAAGAAAGAAATAAATGCACTTTTCTTATTTTGTATTATTTTGTTCTTTCCCCCGTTGCTGCTGTAATCCTTATGTGCTGTTCGGTTGGGTTCATTTAAACGGGTTCCACTCCGTCCCTGACGACTATTCCTCACTGCTTCCCTGACCACCACTCCACACTGCTAATATAACCATTTAACACAGTAATCCATACAATACATTGAAACCATCTCACCACAGCTGGGTCTGGACTGATAGGTGATTGTTGAGTGGCAGTTGGTGAGTGGCTGATCAGTTATGATTTGCTTCTGCAGGACTCTGATGAACTGCTGCTCCAGGACTCACGCTTCAGCCCCTACCAGGGACACAACGCCTTCAGGGAAAAGTACTTCAGCGGAATCACCAAGAGGAGCGGGAGAGACGAGGGCAAGCCGGCGGTGAAGGAGGAGAACTGAGTGGTTCCGTTCCACTTTTACTGCCTCAGTACAAGGGAACATTTTTAAATGTATATAAAGCACATGTATATTTTTTTTATTTGATGTGCCCTTCCTCTTGTGACTGTTTAGAAATAAATCACATGAATCAATGAATCTCAGCTGTGGACAGTGGAGTAATGAAACTGCACACCCCCACACACAAACACAAACACACACACAAACACACACATACCTGACCTGACGGGTGACCTCTACCCTTACTTCCTAAACACGCACACACAAACACAACACACATGCACACATGCATGCACACAGTATTGATACTCGCAGAAACTATTTGTATTTTCAATTTAGAGGTGAATCCTGGTGTAGTGGAGTTACATGCCTTCTGTAGCTGTGCCTTTGCCGATTAATTATTCAGAAATACAAGCATTCGCACATGTTGTATTTTGGACACATTGAAATAATTTGTATGAATTCCAATATAGCGGTATATAGAGGTTGATATAGAGTGATTAATTGGGGGATGGGTGGGATTTGTGCCCTCTGTGGTTATTCAGGAGCCAATCTGTTTATGTGAGTGAAAGGACTGTTTATACTCAGCCCTGGGAAGAGGAAATGGCTTGAAAAGAGGGGAACAAGAGCCCTGCTGAGTGAGTTTATTAAAAAAAGACCACTAGTGAAGGAGAATATATACAGCCAGCTACACTCATAGGAGCTGCAACCTTTTTCAGGATATTACAAAGTTTCAGATTTTACAGTCGAGAGGTGCTTAATGCTCCATGTGAAGGGATATAGGAGGATTGTATCATAGAATAGTGTATGCTGCAACCCCAGAGGACTGTCCACATTAATGATATGAAAGAAGGATTTTTTCTTTCTGTTCAAGAAAGAAAGAAAAAATGTTTTTGTTGCCAGTTGCTAATGCCAAATTCCGTGTTGACATTAAACAAATACTGTTTTGTTTCTGAGGGAATGTGGACTACTCCTTTCTTGCCTGCATGCCTTTTCTTTTTTTCTTTTTTAAAGTTGTAACAAAATGTTTCCTTACTTTATATTGAATGTGTGGGGTGGGGGGGTCCAGAGAGGTGTTGAGTGTGCAAGTTTTGGAGAGTCAGGAGTCAAGTAGGTTAAGGGTGCCCTTATTTCACCATCTCGCTCAGGAATTGGTTCCAGAAAAGGGATGCGGTAAGAACCCTTCGCTTTACTTGCTCCACTCCTTCCTAGTAATGGAGAGCCTTCAGTTTAGTTAACCCTGCATAGCAAACGCTAGTATAATGCTAAATAACCCCTCCCTCTCCACCTCAACTGATGTGTGGTGAGTATCTGGTGCAAAGCAGCTCCCTGGTTATTTCTGCAGATGTGTACTGGTTGAGGTGCATTTACCCCATTCTATTATACTGTAGATTGTATGCATATCCCAAAATGTTTTAGCCCCGTTTGCTAGTAAAAAATAAAGATTCCTGAGCAATGGAAATTGACCAGGATTGAGATGATTGAAAAAATAGCTGAATGCGGCAGATGTGCTTGAAACAGGTGACCACTTCATTTCGAAAGTTCCCGGTTTCAAAAAGTAAATATATGAGGCCCGGTTAAAACAACGTTACACAGCAAATTACGTTGACAGCTCCACGGCAGTCGGAGTACAGACAACAAATGTGAGAAGCTGAAGGTTGAGCCCGTGGGTCAGCGTGACCCCCGGGTGCTCATGCTGCCCACCGGCTGGAAAAACAGGCACGCTGCCGTGGGAGCTACGCTTCGCACGGGCCTCCACCGGGTGAGATGGCCACGTTCGTGCTCGCCGTGTTTTCACTAATAATACGGCACCGCCATCAGGAGATGAGCTGTAAATCAATGTCACAGCTAGAGCGGCTCCACTGTTTGTCTTGCTCGGCCATGAGTAAATGGAATTATCCTGTCCCACGGGACCAGTAAAATAGCAAGTGTCTAAAGCCTGTGCCAGACCATAGCCTCTATTTAACAGGATAAAGACAGTAGTGGTATTAGGAGAACTGTTCCACTGCAAACTCGTGCTGTTTTGTGTGAGTCGGAATGAGTCGGATTAAGTTTAGATTTACAAGATTTTGTACTTTGGGCATTGACGAGCTCAGGTTACCTTTTACAGTAGTTGCGAAGCAGAGAACAGTGTTATCAGAAATGTTGCCTTTTTTAGATGTGTGTGCATTTTCTTCAAATGTTGATTTAGGATTGTAACACCAAGAGTTCAGAGTTCATCCTACTCCCCATACCTTTTCTTTAAATGTGCATCAACTCTCAGTTTGGACTACAAATGAGGTGTGCAATTGTTCTGTCCAGAACGAGAAAAATAGATTCAATAAAATTATTCAATAAACAGAACCGGACACAACAAGTTGTATGTCTACGAATCAGTTATCTATTTTAAGCCAGTGGTGTAGGATCTTTATTAGCTGCAGATGTGGTTTAAATTGGGCAGCTTGTTCATCAGACAAAAGAGAGATGTTTAGGCAAAGGACAGACACAAACAGCCAGCAGAAGACAAAACATGGCCTCCCACCTTTCCAATCCACTGTGTCCTGCTGTTAGTCAGCAGCTTTTGTTTTTTTCCCAACCACAGTTTACATACACGATGGTAATTTGTCATCTCACAAAAGCTAGCATCTCGGCTTACTGTCTACAGTCTGGTTCTGTATGTTTATCATGTGGGCATTGCTTCGCCCATGCCTCCCTCTGTGCCCCTCCAGAAAAATGGCACAAGATATGCAATGGGGTCGCTTGCAACACACATCATTTTGGGTTCCCACCATGTCTTCTACCACCAAGGGAATTTTGCTCCTTCATGTGCCCAGAGACCTTTTCCTGCGTAAACAACCAAACCCAGTTAAGAAATGGACCGGTTTTATTCCAATCCATTTTTTCCTCTGATAATGGCCTGCTCATGTGCTAACAGACTGAATTTAAACCATAATTACAGTTGTTCCAATGGACCCAGAGAGTGAGCTTTAATACTGTCCAGACACATCAAAATAATGTGTTTTGTTTTGTTTGTTTGTTTTTCAAATATATAAATTGGAAAATTGTTCTGTTTTGACCGATGCAGAAAACAATTTCAACTGTACAAAGCAGGCAATCTTTCTCCAGCGGATCTAGAACTCAATCAGAGGTTTGGCGGCATTCCACACATAGGGATTAGTTTACATCCCGTTTCTCAGCAAACTTTCCACTTTGTTGCAGTGTTTCAGTGAGGGCTGTGGTTCATTTGGCACCAATGCAACTCTGAGGCCAAATTGGGGGATGCATCTGGACATGCATGATGTTGCAATACTGCAGAAATGTGAACCTTCTAATGGAGAGAGTGCTGACACACAGTTTGGCTGACTGGTGGAGTTGGCTGTGAAAGAATACTCAGAGGCACCAGACCCAAGTGAACAGAACAGAATGTATTTGGGAAGCACTGGGGAACATTATGGATAACAGTGCTACAGTACTTCCTTTCCCTCTTGAATATGATATACTTCTTACAGAATCATAAGAGAGGTCCATCTTTGGTTGTTGGGAAATGTACAGTATGTTATGGCACTATTATTGCTGTCCATTAAATTTAATAGTTCTCAAACCTGGGCTCAAAGAGCCAAAGGGTCCGCAGGTTTTTTCTTCTCAATTAAAAGTTAGAAATAATCTCGGACCCAAGAAATGTATACTTACTTTATGTATGTAACCTTGGTTTCTTGAGGCATTGAAGAACACATTGTCATGCATAGAGATTCCCTATTATGCCGGATCAATAACAAAATCACAAAAAATCACTAAATGTCCAGAGAAGTATCAGTGATTGTATCAGTGATTGTAGCAAGGACTGGTCCCGGACTAATGCTTTAAGTCCATTGACTAATCAATCCAATCACACAGGACAATATACACTCAGAGAGCACTTTATTAGGTATTTATTAGACTTATTTGTCCTATTATCTATTATGCATTATTTTGATGCATTGTGTGTTCAGAGATTCTCTTCTTGATACCACTGTTGTAATGTGGCAAGGCGATATTGGCACATACAAGTGAGCCTCTTTTAGATATATTGTCATGAACCAATGGCGGGGACGATTACTGTACAGTGAAGGGTTAGCCATTGATTTAACATCCGGAAAGGGGATTTCCATTTAAATTTGTTTAGAATTAGCAAATTTACTCAGGGAGATCACTCTTCCTGCCATTCTTCAGTAGAATGAGATGGGCTAGAAAGTATGTGTAAGAACAAGTTACTCCTTCTGTCTGCGTGGTGCCATGGTGGTAAGACCTGCTTGGCTTTTTGATAGTATTAGATTTTGGAAAACACCCTGGAAGGGATCAAGCAATGGGTTCATTTTTTTTGTCCATAAGCTAAAATAAATTCACCTACTGGTGGAGGTTGATAGGCAGAGCTGCAACCAAAGCTGTCCCCATAGCCTTAAATGCTTTGCCTGATATCTTTGAACCAATGCAGAAGTGTTAAACATGCCCATAGGATGTCGTTTTTAAACTGAGTGCTGAGGAACAACTCATATCATCAGGCCCCTATGGCTCTCTGGAACTGGATTAAATTTTGTAAGATTTCTTTGTTGATGTGGAGTTCTAAATGTGGTCTATTCTGCAGTATTCCCATGTGCTGCCCTTTGAAATGTTTGGGGGGTTGTCATTGCAATGTGTCTGTGGTCATGGAACACTGAGCTCTGATTGCTTTATCTGTGTGAAAACAGCAGCTAAAGCGCTGAGTCACCCGGGTTCAAGCAATGATTAGCCATGTCATTCATGGATCACTGTGTGCGTCTAATAACACCACCTTCTCACTGAGCTGGCCCATCACTTACAGATTACAAGGGAGTCCTGCCCCTGGCCAAGCAATTAATCCTGAAGGGCCAGATCCTTTGCAGATGTTGGCACACACCTGCAGAAGCGTTTGGTTGCGATGGGTGGTATGAGTGGGATGGCGTTCATTCATTTTCAAGGGGCCTCCTCTCTGTTCAAGAAAGTGTGTGTGTGCGCATGTGTGTGTGTCTGTGTGTGTGGTTGTGAGCACATGTTCTTAGTGAGGTACATCAATGGGACAGGTGTGGTGCACCTGTCAGAATGAGAACGGCACACCTGCCAATGTTCCTACAGCCATATGCCCACATACACATAACCCAAGGGCCGTCCTGTAAATCACCATAATGGTGTCAGTAAGCTGAGACCATTTGTTTCAAGGTGTCGGAATGCGGTGTAAAAACACTCATTTTCATGCCACAAATCAGCGCAGCGCTCCATCACTCTCACGGCCATTGAAACTGAAACCAGGTCATGGAAGCTGAGCTTCTGCTCTGGCCTTTTCCAAACGGGGCCGTAATATATATCTGCACAAAACAATCATGAGTCCATATTTTATTTTTGCTATTTCTTCTAGCGTAGTGGTTAAGGTACATGGCTGGGACACGCAAGGTCGGTGGTTCGATCCCCGGTGTCCCCACAATAAGATCTGCACAGCCGTCGGGCCTTGAGCAAGGCCCTTAACCCTGCATTGCTCATTACATTACATTATTGGCATTTGGCAGACGCTCTTATCCAGAGCGACGTACAACAAAGTGCATACCCATAACCAGGGATAAGTTCGCTGAAAGACCCTAGAGGGAAGTACAATTTCAATTGCTACCTGTACAACGAAGATAAGGACGAGGGCCTTTTTTTTTTTTTTTTTTTTTTTTTTTTGAGAACAAAGAAACAAACAGAGCAAAAGTGACCAAAGTTAACTATCCAAACACTGCTTACCTAGCCAACTAAGAATACCGATACACAAAGCAAGTCACAGAGACAACAATTAAGGTTCACAGGGAGATAGGGAGGGATGGGGAGAGGTGCTGCTTGAAGAGGTGTGTCTTCAGCTTGCACTTGAAGGTGGGGAGAAATTCTACAGTTCTGACCTCAACGGGGAGTTCGTTCCACCACCGTGGAGCCAGAACAGACAGTAGTCTTGAGGGTGCTGTGGAGGTTCGGAGAGGGGGAGGTGCCAAGCAGCCTGTGGAGGCTGAACGAAGAGGTCTGGCAGGGGTGTAGGGTCTGATGATTTTTTGTAGATAAGCTGGGGAAGACCCTTTAACTGCTTGGAAGGCTAGCACCAATGTTTTAAATTTGATGCTCAGGGGAGGATTGTCTCCTGCTTAGTCTAATCAACTGTACGTCGCTCTGGATAAGAGCGTCTGCCAAATGCCATTAATGTAATGTAAAAATGAAATATTAACCTTATCCTGACTCTGGTGCTTGCTGTTTGCCTTTCTCTGTGTATGTATATATGTATGTAATGTGACTTAAACTTGGAACGTTGACCTAAGGGAGGTGACTGCCAGATAGGGAGGGTGGTGGGAAATATATTTGTTCAATTTGAATCCTGTAATTTGAATCAAAATAAAAAAATAAAAATTTATCACAAAAAAATATACTGTTCTTGTTCATTTTTTCTCTGAACAAGAAATGTTAACACAAAAATTACCAAAAACACACATTAATACTGGGCCTCCTGATAACAATAGTATTCTGGCACAAATAGGTTACTTTAGATTACACCTTACTTGCAAAATTGCATTAAAAGACCACCAGAATTTTTATGATTGTAAATGATATCTTAGGGTGGGGGACAGACCAGAGACACTGGTGGAGCACATGGCCGATGGAATCATTGTTAAAGGTTTGGGTACGTTTTTCCGCGCAGGTTGAGAGGAAACAGATGTTAATGTGGACTATCCTGGGATCGGCTGACAAATTGGGGCTGCCAGTCTCTGAAATGGATAGGCCATGCGTGGTGACAGGTTTATACTGTAAAGAACCTCCAACTGAAGGGACTCAGCTGCTGAACTCACCTTCACATCTCACAGTCACCTGCTGAGTCTTCATATTTGCCTCCTGTCTCCTAAATCCTCTCCCCCGGACCCTGCCATTCATCATCACCACTCTCGCACTTCATTAAAACATGGCTGCCATCTTCAAGTCCAGCCTATCTGCCCAAACAGCAGAGGTACCCCTCTCTGGCTGCAACTGGAAAAAACACTAAAACACTAAAAAACTAACCCCTTAACACTAATTAAATGTTTGCACTTTATAGTAAATGTATGTAAAATAGCCAGAGTACAAAATTGTAAGCTGCTGAAGTGTTGATTATTGTATTATTTGTATGGAAACTTTTTACATTTGTTCAATATACAACCTGATAGTTCTGGCAACCCAGTTGCCAGTAATTTACTGTAAACACTCTTCAAGGGTTCTGATTTTCTGTATGTTTACACTAGGACTCGGAACTGTACTGTCCTCTCAGGTCCTCTTTGCACTTGTTCTTGTGTTTGATTTGCACTTTGTTGTATGTCACTCTGGATAAGAGCGTCTGCTAAATGCCATGTAATGTAATGTAAAATAAAAATGAAAAAAATTACATTAAAGATGCCACTAGATGACAGCCTTGAGCAACTTCCCACTCTGCATGGGTTTTTTTTTTTTCTTGGTTTGAAAAATAATTAAACTGAGAGTGCTTTATGCACCATGCTGCTGGATATACACTGACATGAAAATACATGAAAATGGTGCATGACCAGACAGTCCCAAACTCAGTCCTCTTTTGGCCAATCCTTAGTAACCTCATCTGGCCTCGTATTTTACACAATCATTATACAAACTTTATGCAACCATTGCACCACTGTCTCAGGATGCAAATGATGATGGTGAAGAGGACAGAGAGCTTTGACTGTACTGTGAGATGCAAGCATATGTGCTATTTTGTGTGAGTGGGTGAAAACAGGAGGAAAGTAATCTTTAATTTTGCGAAATAAGTGCCAATGGCAACAGCTCTGCTGATTGAACTCAATGAATCAATGTGTGGAATCAATGAAGTGGAGAATGTGGGTAAATTTCAATCAGGCCTGGGCAATCAAGGCCTGTAAAAATAAGTCTGGTAAGATGTGCCAGATGAAATCGCTTCACCCTTTCTTAACAACTCTGAGATGCCAAGTGGGTGCCCATGACAATAGTGAGTCTATCCTATGTGTATTTCTTGCCCATTACATATACAATGGGAGTGACACTGAAGTTTTTTGGAAGGGATGCATTTTTCTTTCTGTTTGTTCATGAAACAAAAAAGATAAACATTCGGGAAACTTAAGTTCTGGCTTCTCTTGCTGCTTCCCATCCCAGAGCAGAGTTCAGATTTTGGTCTCTGGTAATGTTTATCTTTTGACTGTTGCCAGCCCAGTTTGCCTGTTTCTACTCTGCTTCTCAGACCATCCAGGTATAACACCCTAGAACTGTTTGTACCTTGGTAAAAATTCATCATCATTGCCAACACGTTCATAATTCTGCCATGCAAAAATTGCAAATAGATCTATATTCGGAAAGCTGAGAAAGTTGCAGCACACAGTGTATTCTATCAGGAAACAAAAGTATTTGGTTTATAAAAGTCTTCCATGTGCACTTCAGGTACCTTCCTGGATATCTGTGGCCACTGTTGTCTGTGTGTTCCTTAACCAATTTGTTTTGGTCGTTGCAGATAGGCTCTTGCATGCTTTGACCAATAAGTGACCATGATGATGAGATTGTGTGTCTCTCGTTGAGGGTGGGGGGTAGGGTTTGGTGTCTATCACCTACCCCACACTCGCTACGTGGTCATTTTCCCTGTTTCTGGCAGATATTGGACAGTTTTCCTTCCTATCCTTAAATAACCCTTTTAATAACAAAACATCTATTGAACAAAATCTAATTGGCCAAAAACAAGAACAACACATACTGTATGAATTTAGAAATTGGTGGAGAATTTCTCCACATTACGCTCTCCTCTAGCCTTATGTTTAGAAACATGTATCGCGTTCATTACCGCCAAAGTAATAGTACTTTCTAAAAAACATGGTACATTTTTAGAGCAGAGTAGAGGGTGAAGTTCAGAGAGTTCTACCCTCACCTCCAGGTACTGAAATGCCCCCGTGTGTCCTTGCTGCAGGGGTTGTTGGGTTTCAGTTTTGGGGCGACATGCCCGAGTGCACATTGGAAGGGTCTTATGGGGGAGCCCTCCTGCTGACACAAGCTCTAGCGGCTGCCTTTGCTGACAGGAAAGCTGGTGCCATGGGGGTCTGCCTCAGCGCAGTTGTTAAAGTACTTTCTCTAGGGGCCAGGAAATACGCACAAGTGCCGAGATATTGTTTATGTTCCCCTCCCTCAGCCCTTCAAAGCCCCATGGCCCCTACTGAGGGGTGAGAAGCGGTCCAGGTGAATGTGTCCCATTTAGCAACGCTCAGGGACCATCTGATGCTCACAGGTGAGGTAAACCACCCCCTTCGATTGCATCATACTGGCTCACTCACTTGCCTGAAATTTCCAGCAACCAGGATGGCATGTTTGAAACCTACAGAGAGGAAGCATGTTGACTGAACCCTCTACAGCATGGATATTTAATAATATTTTTTGTTCTCAATTATTTGCAATATGCGATAGGATTTGATGGTGTTTGATTGTCACAGTGTTTTTCCATTAGTTCAGGAGGGTGAGCACAGACAAGCATGCACTCTCCTTTGAATCGCATGCTCCTCTGAAGTACCACTTAATGCAGGACCACAGACTCTAAAACTTTCTGGTCACTTTGTGGTCATTCTCACTGGTCTACATATCTTCTTCAGAACAATCTTCACAATCCCAACCAATCCAGCATCGAAATTAGCCACACCTCTGAGACCACCCTACTCGCAGTCACTTGACTAGAGCCAAATCCCTCTCTTCCGTCCTTATCTTCCTCGACCTGTCACCGGCCTTCGATACAGGCAACCATGAGATTCTGCTCTCGTTGTGGACTGGGATGGGCAACACAGGATCTGCACTCCTGTAGTTGATTCCTACATCTCTGATCGTTCCTACCGGGTGACTTGGAGGGGCTCAGACTCTGACCCATGTCCCCTATGGACTGGTATCCCGCAGGGCTCTGTTCTTGGTCCCCTCCTCTTCTCTCTGTACACCATGTCTCTTGATTCTGTTATCTCTTCCTATGGCTTTTCCTACCACTCATGCTGATGACACCAAACTGTTTCTTTCCTTCCCTCCTGATACTCAGGTCACCACATAGAGACCTCCCACCACCTGAAGCTTAATCTTGACAAGACTGAGCTTCTTTACATCCCTGCTAAGTCCTATCCAATAATCAACCTCTCACCGCCTGTCAGGGAGTTTGTAGTATCTTCCTCCTGCACAGCCAAGGATCTTAGGGTGATGCTTGATGATCATCTCAGCCTTGCTCCAAACATATTCTCCACTGCCAGAATCTGCAGGTTCTTCCTTCACAACATATGCCATATCTGTCATCTTCTCACGGCTCCTCCACTGGCTGCCTATTGCTGCACGAATCCACTTCAAGGCGCTAGTGCTGGCATTCCAGGGGACTGCCCCACTGTACATCCAGACTCAAGTTGCTCCCTATACCCCAGCAAGACCACTTTGGTCTGCTAGCTCTGGTTACCTTGTGGTCCCCTTATTACTGCTGTGTGGTTCAGACAGCACCAGAGGCTGCAATGACAACTAGGCCTTTGTGTGTGGTTGAGGATGCGATTGCCATTGAAGAGCAGTTAAATGTACAGACTCCTGATTTGACACACTGCCTCTGATCCACTGCTGAGATGGAAAAAGAAAAATAATGTGGAAGTCAGAATGAAAAACAAACATAGCTACTTCCTGAGTTTTTAAATGTCTGTTGAAAAAAACAAGTGTAACGGGCAGGTTAACAAGTTTCTTTTTACAACTGACGATGCTGCCAAAAAATCTGTTTATTTTTTAAATTTTACTGTTTTCAAACAATGTGGCTAAGCAACCGTTTTGGGCCATAAAGCCTGCAAGCCTCCAGCCTCCATGGTGAGGTAAAGCAGGAGCTCCACACAGCAGATCCACAGTCCCCCTGACAAGCATCTGATTTGAGGAACTATCCAGTATTGTTAATAATTGGCAGTGATGGACTGGCTGTGGAGGACTGGCCACAAGGGCCCTCTGACTACAGGTTGCTTGGGCTATGCAGAATTGATTATTACTTTGATATAAAAGGTTTGAATAAGGGGTCTTAGCGAAGGGTGGGTTTAAATCAGAGTGTATGCTAGATGTACTGTTTGTAAGATTGCTGTCTGGGCTCTTTCTGTGCTGTAGAATGTGTGGATCAAGGGTCAGTGTGATTCAATACAATCTTGAATGAGTGGTGCTGCTGCCTCCATTGCTAAATCACATTTTGTGATTCAGGATTTGCACAACAGCACAACCGGATTTGTTTGATAGAAATGAACCTCCTCCCCTCACAGGCTTGTCCTCAAGCGCTCATTTTCAGTAACCTTTCACTTGGGGTTTTGGGGTCCATCCAAACCCCAAACCTCCCAACTCTGTTTATCTTTTTTTCCTTATAAACAAAATGTTATGGTTAGATTCTGCAAGTGATTTTGATGTCTGGGATTTCCATACGTCAAAAGTGTTTTTTTGCCAGGGTATTTGTTTATTTATTTATTTATTTTTGGGGTGGGCGGGCATGGAGGAAAATATTCTTTCCTAAAGTAATATATAGTGGACTCCAGAATTATTGGCACCCCTAATAAAAATGGAGACATACGGGAAAACAATATACTTTTATTTAAATTTACTCTCATGTTTCAATGTTTTTTTATTTCATAATCTCTTTTTTTTCTGAAAACCACGGGTGGCAAAATGATTGACTATTGTACTTATTGATTATTGTACATAAAATCAAACTATTTGAGCAATTTTACTTTAATTTAGTTAATCTCAGTCTAAAGGAACTATATTGTGTCATTCCATCGCATAAAATGAGGTACCGAGCATGCAAAATCCCTTTGTCAACCATCAGCATGGGAAAGGCCAAAGAACTCAATTCACAAGACACAGATGGTAATTGACCAGGTAATTGCGTACAAAAAAATAGAACGGTTGAACACTTGGGACTGTAAGGACAATAATAAAAACATGAATGGTTGCAACCTGGCCAGGAAGAGGATGCAAGTGCATATTATTCCCATTGATGGCAAGGAAGATGGTGAGGAAGGCCATATGTTACCCAAGGATCACAGTTTAAGAACTGCAGAGACTGATTGTGTCTTGGGATCTCCATATAAGATAACACCTCCATACCAGCATCTTACTGAGCACAATAAAGAAAACCAAGCATCTTGAGTTTGCCAAACCTCACTGGAACTATGACTGGAAGAGAGTGCTATGGTCAGAATGCATTCGAGGAGAAGCACCTCATACCTACTGTCAAACATAGTGGTGGGTAATTGATGTTTTGGAGATGTTTTGCTGACAGCAGTCCAGGGGCACTTTTTAAGATCCATCCATCCATTATCTGAACCCGCTTATCCTGAACAGGGTGGCAGCGGGGCTGGAGCCGATCCCAGCATACATTGGGCGAAAGGCAGGAATACACCCTGGACAGGTCGCCAGTCCATGGCAGGACACACACACCATTCACTCACACACTCATACCTATGGGCAATTTAGACTCTCCAATCAGCCTAGAATGTTTCTGCATCTTTCCTGTGTGTATTTATGTTTATTCTTGTTATTTATTCATTTTTGTTTTCCATTACAGTTCTCATTTGTCATCCCCTGTTATGTCTGCGTCTGAATGTTTACCAGCCTAGTCACTCCCCTGTCTGCGTGTCCCACTATTTGGGTGTTTACGGTAGTTTCGGGTTTTCAACATTCCTTCCAAACTCGCGATTCTAATTCTTGCTTCTCTTGGTAGTTAAATGTTGTAAAGCACTATTCTTACTAACTACTACTAATCTAGATATTGTACAGTGCTAATCCAATTAATACACTTACTCTCTGTCTAACTAACTAACTAACAGTCACTCCGCCTCCCTATGCTATCCCTGATTACTTGTTTAGTTTCAGCGAAGTGTTCGCACCTGTCTCTGACTATCACTACGTCTTCAATCTATGCAAATGTCTACTCCCTAATCCGGAGCCGTATGTTTTACATGTTTGGTTACGTGCATCCAGTCCGCGCTTTCGTCTCCCTCCTGTTATTATTTTATTGCCCTATTATGTTTCCCCACCTGTTGTCTATTTGTTTAGCCCACCTTTTTCCCGGCCCCGCCTAGATTGTCACCTTCCCTCATGTATTTAAACCTCTGTCTCCGTTTCTACCATTGTCAGAACGTTGATCAGTTATAGTGCCAAATTACTTGTACGCCTATTTCTTGAGATTCCTAGGGACACCCCTTTGACTTTGATTTTTTCGAACTTGCGTTGCCCTCTTGTTTTGTTTGCCCTTCTGCTTTCCTGGTTTTTGATTATTTGCTTTGTTTTAGTGACTTCGGTTTTTGCCTTCGCCCCTTTTGTACTTTCGCCTATTGACTTACTGGATTTTTGACCTTTTTGCCTATTTTATCTACCATTCTTTTGCTTGCTGTTTTTGTCTTTGTCTTTGATCTCCTGACTATGAATTCGGAATAAATAACTAAGTTTTTGGATTATCCCCTGATCTGCGTCTGGGTCCTCAGTACTGTACATAACACAGCCTAATGGGCATGTCTTTGGACTGTGGGAGGAAACCCACACAAACCCGGGGAGAACATGCAAACTCCACACAGAGAGGCCGGGATTCGAATGCAGGACCTCCTTACTGTGAGGCAGCAGTGCTACCCACTGCACCATTCGTTCCGCCTATACTTTTTAAGATCAATGGCTAAATTAATTCAACAAAGCACCAGGAAATCTTGACAGGGGGAAAGCAAGCATACTTTTTTCATGAGCATTCATCTTCCAGGTGCATTTTGTATACAATATATAGACCCATTATATAATTTGGGTTACAAAGTGGCCTTTTGGAGCAGGGATAGGAAACTTCAGCCCTGGAGTTACCCTGGCTCAATCAAATAATTAGTCATATGCACCTTGACCGATTCACTCGTAAATTAGACCAGGGAACTTGGTTATAAATGGTAGATCATACAAATGCCTAATTAAATCATCAAGCAGAAATCCATGGTCTGAAATCCAGAAATAGATACAACCTACCTTGCCCATCCCTGTTTTGGAGTCTCCCAATTTCTGTCTTTTTGGAAACCCACCTAGAAATAGCTTGGGAAATAGCTTGTGTTTTGGCTGTGGTTCTATCCTGGCCCATCATTTTCAGGCTTATATTAAAAAGAGGGTTCTACAACAGGGGTTAATATTTAAATTAAAACTGAGTCTACTGCAAGTGGTTTTGTTGTCCAGCATTGGTAATGATTTTTCCTGCGGGAATAGTGGGCGTTGAAGTTGACATACCACACAAGTTTTGAAATCAGTGAGTCAAAGTATGTCACCATCCCAGGATGCGGCTAGCTACAGTTTCCAAGCCACACGGTGCTCCCAAACAAACAGTGGACTGCATAAACAGTCATGTTTTCACCACAATTCAATAAGCTAGACTCTGTCATGCTCATGCTTCTGTCCAGTATCTTTTGTCTTCCTCAACTCTCGCTCACTGTTGTTTTGTAGTTGCAGCTATCTGGTTTTTGCCAAAATTTTAAGGCACTTAAAGTGACATGGTAAAAATTACATCCATCACCATAGCTATTTATACTTTGCCTACTGTATAAGTAAATGTTTAGTAAAGGTTGTTTTTGAATGTGAAGGCAATCATTCCTAGAAGATCCTCCTCCAAAAATATGACACACAATAGAGGTCTGGTGAATATGTTTTGACCAGAAATCGAGAAGCCTGCGAGAGTAATTTCCTTAATATGCATGTGCGTGATACACTGCAGGTCTATCAGTCAGAGTGCGTGGACATCAATAATTATTACAGCCACAATTATCAGGGCATTCAATTGGTCTAGCTTAAGATTGCTCTAATCACAATGTAATCGTGAGATACAGCTGGTCTTTTTTTTTGTAGTAATATGAGAATCTCTTTGCTTGGTACCTTATCACTGGTGGTCATACATTTCATCATTTGTGTATATAATCTGGCATTTAAATACTCCCCCCTCAGTGGCTAAATCAGTTGCACTCACTTAATTCCCACTGTCTCTAGAAAGAATATCTATGAGGTGCATGCTGTGTTTGATGTCCGAAAAACTCAGCCTTGCCTATGTTTGCTATTTTTAATGGAGGAAAATGATTTTCTTTTAACATTCTCCCCAGAAGCAGCCAAACTCAGTGGTGAAATACCATGTGCGCTTCATTCATTTATTATAAATACTTATTTCCAAAAAAGAGCGTCTTGTGTAATGGAACATTGAGGAACATTCAAGAAAATTACCCACAGACTGGGGAGAAACTGATGGCCGGCAAGTCCTGCATTTTATGTCAGAACAGTGGGTGGGGGGATGGCAGTACTGTGCAGAATGAATTAAGGCTTGGGCAGTGACAGACCCATGAATGGGCCTGGACAAAAGGGAAACCTTTAGAGCTGATGACAGAAGTGTTCTCCCGCCACCATGACTCTCCTATCTTTGGAGTGGAAAGGAGTTTTACTCACTGGTATGATGGTCCTGAAGCCCAAGCAGGAGTATAATAAGAGACCTGTCCCTATGCACCTGCTCAGGGTGTAACTTGACTCCTGCAGAGCTACATGTCTTGTCTTGTTGAGCTGAAACAACAGCAGAGATTTCCAAACTGTAGTTCCGGACCCTCTGGTGGGTCATTAGAGGGGTTGAAGTAGGTTAGGACCACTGCTCTACAGTTCTGCTCTGACCACTACTCTATCCTGCCGCTCTGACCACTGCTCCACACTGTTGCTCTGACCACTGCTCCACACTGCTGCTCTGACCACTGCTCCACACTGTTGCTCTGACCACTGCTCCACACTGCTGCTCTGACCACTGCTCCACACTGTTGCTCTGACCACTGCTCCACACTGCTGCTCTGACCACTGCTCCACACTGCTGCTCTGACCATTGATCCACACTGCTGCTCTGACCACTGCTCCACACTATTGCTCTGACCACAGCTCCACACTGCTGCTCTGACCACTGCTCCACACTGTTGCCCTGATCACGGCTCCACACTGTTGCCCTGACCACTGCTCCACACTGCTGCCCTGACCACTACTCCACACTATTGCTCTGACCACAGCTCCACACTGCTGTTCTGACCACTGCTCCACACTGCTGCTCTGACCACTAATCCACGCTATTGCTCTGACCACAGCTCCACACTGCTGCTCTGACCACTATTATACACTGTTGCTATCAAATCTACAGCAGGTGGTGATTTTAAAAATGGAAGGCCTTAATAGTATCCAAAACATGAGTAAGCCAATATGTTCAACAGCTGTCTTCCAAGTAAAGCAAATTGGCCGCACATTAAGGCTTTATAAAATGGCATTAAGCAATTTATTTTTTAAATGATGACACTAATGAATCACAGAACAAAGTGAGCATTACAAATTACAAGTAGCACAGTACGCCCTGACTGCTTTTCACACTTCTCCTCCTGCTCTCTATTTTCTCTGGGTACGTGCAGAGAAGGGCAGCAGCCCCAAGCAAAGGCCTGAACTACAGGAACTTGGCCAGGGACCTCACATTTTGGACACAGAAAAAATAGAACGATTATTTATTGTTTTGGTAATCAAATTCCGCCTTTTAGAATGTCAAGGATGTTACAATTGAGCGGGGAAGCTCTGCATGAATTAATGAATGAATAAATAAATGTATCAATCAGTCAATCAGTCAATTACTCAGGGCGCTTAACAAATTATTTGTGCATTACCTACATAATTGTTGACCTGCATAATAATAGTTTCAATAAATGCAGAGGGCTCATGTTTCTATTTTCTCTATAGGACAATGATTTATATATATTTTGTAATGTGATGTGTTTCAATAAGCGATTCATTAATCTTGCAAACATCCCCTGTGATCCGAAATGATTTATGTGAATTTAAAAATCTGCCCACAGGTTTAATTTAGTTTTCAGTAGGCTGCTCATGCTTTCTGGTATAGATTGCAATCTTAATTTTCCTCCCTTTAACCAAGATAAAAATGATACCACCACAACTTTGAATCACTGGAAACTTTAAACTGAATAATATGTTTTATGCGAGGAGTGGGGATGGGCCACATGCTCTGAATAATAACTTATCTCGTTATGGTCTTCAGGTCAGCTTACCCTGTTTATTCCACTTTGTGTGTCATATCAACATGATATACAATGTTTTTAAAATAAATTAGATACTTTTTATACCCATCACTGGATTTGGCATTTTTATTTTGACCAGCTTTTAAAAGTTTCTAACTACTTGCTACTCAAACAAAAATGTTTCACGTTAAACACTTCATAACTTGTGATTAACTGTGATTGAGTATTCTTGCTACTTTCTTTTTATTCTAGCTCTTTGTTCTTGCTACTTCTTGCTATTTTCATAGATCAAAATGTCAACCTAAGACATTATTTGTTATTGTCTTATTATGAAAACAATTTAAAGACCCATTTCCATGTGTCATTCCCCAAAAATCCACATTAGAGATAAATGCTGTATACTGCATTGTCATGGCAGGAAAACCAACGCTGTGGGATGTCAGTGATCTGCCCAGTGGAATCTAATATGTCACAGGATTAGGAATCTTGCCTGCTCTTCGGAAAAAAAAAACCTACCTTGCATGATTGTTCAGTTTTCGGAGTAGCTGGCCCTCCTCTCTTCTTGTGAAGGTTTTTGACATCTCTTGTCCCGAACACTCAGACATGGAAAAGGTGGGAGATGCTTTCTCTCCAATGTAACCACACTGTTACATTCTCACTGGCGTTGTACTTTAGATTTACAGCGTGTGATGTCAGAGGTCAATGCGGTCACTTATCAGACATTTGGCCGGAGTGCTGATGCTGCTGTGCCGTGTTCATCACTTGAAGCATATTTATGTGTTTTAATATTTTCTTAAGGAGTAAAGTGAAGAGACTGAGATTTGGCAACATCGGGGGAGCTTCTCCCATTCCCTTTTCAGCTGCAACAAATTACAAAGTTGTCTCACTTTTTATTACTTACAACCTGTAAATCTTTGAAACAGTTCACATTCTATCCTTGAACAGTGACAGTCTTCAGACGCATGTTTAAGAGAGTAGAGCTCATCTTCATAACACCTGCAGTTGAGGCCTATTTCCTAACTATCCCTTCTGAGAACTCATGAACTCATCTGTCCAGGGAGAATTGAGTACTGTTGTTTCAAATATGACACATTTAAATTACAGTGAGTAGGGAGGGTTTTACCAGTTTTCTTTTTTCTTTTTTTTGCAATATTTGGAGAAAACACATTTATACATTATATGTTGTTGTTGTTGTGTGTGTGTGCGTGTGTGCATGTGCGTATCTACAGATGTTCTATGGGGTTGAAATTTGGGCTTTGGCTGGGCCACACAAGGACAGTCAGAGACTTGTCCCGAAGCCACTCCAGCATTGTATTGGCTGTATGCTTCAGGTCATTGTCATGCTGAAAGGTAAATCGTTGTGGTCACATGTACTCCGGAGCAAGTTTCAAGGACCTCTCTGTATTTGCTGCATTCATCCTTCCCTCAATTGTGACCAATCTCCCTGTCCCTGCCACCCCCATAGCATGATGCTGCCACCACCTTGCTTCACCGTAGGGATGGTGTTAGCCAGGTGATGAGCCAGACGTAGTGCTTGGAGTTCTGCCCAGAGTTACATTTTTGTCTCATCAGACCAGACAATCTTTTTTTCTCATGCTCTCAAGAGTATGCCTTTTACTCAAGAGTGGCTTTCATCTAGCCACGGTACCATAAAGGCCTGATTGACGGAGCGCTGCTGACATGGTCGTCCTTCCGGCAGGTTCTCCCAACTCTGCAGAAGACTTCCGAAGCTCTGTTTGAGTGACAGTTGCGTTCTTGGTCACACCCTTGACCAAGGCCCCTCTTGCCCAGTTACTCAGTTTGACTCAGACGGCCAACTCTAGGTAGAGTCCTGGTGGTTCCAAACTTCTTCCATTTTGCAATTATTCAGGCCACTGTGCCCCTGGGATCACTTGCACAAAGCTTTAAACATGGTATTATAACCTTGCCCTGATCTATGCCACAATTTTATTTCATTTCCTACAGAGAGTTCCTTGGACTTGGTTTTGGTCCTGACATGCAATGTGAATGGTAGGACCTTATATACACAGATGTGGACCTTTCTAAACTATGTCCAATCAACTCAATTTACGACAGATGGGCTCCAATCAAGTTCTAGTCTCATCTCAAGGATAATTAAAGCAAATGGGATGTACCTGGCCACAATGTGGAGTGTCACAGCAGAGGGTATGAATACTTATGTAAATGAGAGATTTAAGAGAGATTTAAGATTTGAAAAAAATCTCACTTTTCAATGGTTGCATTGGTCAGCCACGATCAGTAACATTTTATGACCAGTCTTTAGGCTAAATGCAGTGGATGCTTTCAGTGTTTGAATTAAAGATTTGGGCTGTGGATATCTGGCCCAAAGTACTGGGTCTATAGGCTGCCAGCATGCGGAAGTTTGCAGTGACAGGCCATTTAAAGTGTCCCTTTGATGTTGTAGGCTTTTGGGAGTTGAAAGGGTAATGCGAGAAGCTGAGAGTACAAAGACCATGTCACCTGCAGCCTTTGAAGACCTGGGAGGGACAGGTGTACGTGGGAATTCTCCATCATTAAAACAAAAAAACTAAAAAATCACCAAATGTTCCTTTTGAAGAAAAAAAAGAATGTGTATTCGGACATTACATTAAGTGTTTTTGGTTAAATTGTTTCACTTTTAATTTCAGTGCAAATCATTTTGTCATATAGCCTATAATTCCTGGAACTATGGTGTGTTCAGAATACCCCCTCCCAACATATATTCAGTTTGATTTCACCCCTTTTTGTGTTTTGGGTCAACCAATCAATGCCAAGCAAGGGAAATGATTGAATACATTGAAAGAAACACAGGTTGCTTTAAAATAGGAAGATATGGAACAGTGGCAATGTTTTATAGATCCAAGGGTGGTAACTAAACCAATTCTGTGGTAATCATTGTTTAAATCTGGTGGTTGGGTGAGATGAAAGCCTGCAGGCACTTTGGTCCCTCAAAACTAAGGTTGGGTCATTCTGCTGACACTGCATCCATCCAGGACCAGGGCCAAGTAACCCAAATGAGACAAGAAAGCCTTGTGTACAAACTGTGGCCCTCCAGGACCAAGGTCTTGTAGCCTTGTACAAAGTGTGGCCCTCCAGGACCAAGATCTTGTAGCCTTGTACAAACTGTGGCCCTCCAGGACCATGGTCTTGTAGCCTTGTACAAACTGTGGCCCTCCAGGACCAAGGTCTTGTAGCCTTGTACAAACTGTGGCCCTCCAGGACCAAGGTCTTGTAGCCTTGTACAAACTGTGGCCCTCCAGGACCAAGGTCTTGTAGCCTTGTACAAACTGTGGCCCTCCAGGACCAAGGTCTTGTAGCCTTGTACAAACTGTGGCCCTCCAGGACCAAGGTCTTGTAGCCTTGTACAAACTGTGGCCCTCCAGGAACAAGGTTTGTGCCCTTGTACAAACTGTAGCCATCTAGGATCAGCACAGAGTAGTCATACTTTAGGAGCCTGTCAGGGGCTGTCATATCTCTTATAAAATAGTGCCCTATCTGTGGCATTGGGAGGAAGGAGTGCTGTTATCTGAAGTCTATTGATACCAGGGAGACATGAATTGGCCAATGGTCGTATAAGGCCAGAAACACTCTGAAATATAACAAATTAAAACCACCAATTTCTTCCACCCCCACACCCCACCATGTTGTGGGCAGGTAAACTGGATACCTGTTGAGGTCAAGGCAAGGTCAGTGTTTGAGGGGAAAGATGAATGACTTGACTTTTCATGAGACTCCCCCACCCCCTGCCACGCACCACACAACCACCCACCCCCTCATTCAGAGCCTGCAGAAGAGGCCCTTTGTCGGGGATGAGAGGTGGTGATGTGCGCTGTCCCCCCCTGCTAGGGTGCCAGTACAGAACCGGGCCTACACCGCACCTGTGACAGATACTATATCAGTCCAAAATTAATCTCAAATCAGGTGTCTGTCTTGCTGTGTCCTGTCTTATTTTCTTGTCACTGATGTGGTCAATTCTATGGTTGTCCCTGCTTACTTTTACCTTTGTGTTAACTGCTATATGCTGTGCTATCTAGGTTATATGAATGGGAATGAAGGGACATGAAACACAACACACATAGAAGGCATATACATTATTAATGAACATCATTGTTCTCTAAAGCAAAGTAAGTATCCAGCCAAAATCTTTATGGCATGTGTATTGTGTGTCTGTGTGTGTGTGTTGGGTGGAGATGGTCTGTGTAAATGAGAAAGATATGAGACATTGTTATTACACATTATTACTTACTCCTGTCCGATTGACCTATTCAGTGGGGCAATGCCTTGGCTTTGTAACCCCCCAGTAATCCACCTACCCCAGCCCCCCCATCCTGTGCAGACAAAGGACCCACTTGACGTGCTGGGCAGGAGTCTGGGAAGGGTCCGTTTTGCCCTGAAAATAAGAGCGCCTCTACTTGGGTTTGCACAGCGGGGCTTTCCGGAACATTCCCTCCACTGGGAATGCACACTTAATCCATCCCTCTGCCCCCCCACTTATACTCCCCCAAGAGCACTGGCTTTTAGAACTACAGCAGATAAAGACTCCGCCCAGAACTCTTTTTCTTTTTCCTTCTCCTGAACACACACCTGATCCTAATCCCAGGACACAGAGAAGGATTCTTTTTGCCGAGCCGGCTCTTTCACATGAGGGGTGGTGGGGGGAGAGGAGGGAGGATTGAGGTGAGCGGTGGGGGGTGACTGTGCATGTCAGTCACCCCCCTTGTCAGCTCTGGCATACACAGACTGCCTGACCCAGGGGATGTCCTTCAGATTTCTCTCATCCACCTCCTGTCCTTGGGATATATTCTGCAATAATGAGTCACGAGCCAAATGAAGCCACCTCCAGCCAAACTTACTTTGAATAGCAAAGATAATGGAGCAGTGAAAGATAACAATAGCTGAAATAAGCTCTTAGGATTAAAATGCACTTTTCATTTATAATATTTAGATAAAAAGGGCAATTTCATCACCTTTAATTTGACTCGGAATAGAAATCCTGTTGTGATTATGCAGCCCAGAGAAGTGCTTGGCAAAGCATTATTCTCTCCCACTCTGAAGCTTATGAGAATAAAGTTAGTCCGCAGACAGGAGTAAGGGCACGTGATGGTTGCTTGAGACACTATGATTAATGTCTGTAGAAGGAATATAGCTTTCTTTTGCTCGGCACACAGTAAAATGGTTCGGCACCATCAATTCTGGTCCTTGAATATTTAACTAATGAGCAGATGAACAATGAAATATAGTCACTTCGTAGAAAGGACATTATTGTGTTCAGGATTTCTTTGACTATGAAAATATGTTCCTGACACACTCTCAGAGAAAAGGTAGCAAAAAGGAACCCTGTGATTGTATCGACGAACCCTATCTAGAACAAGGGTTCTTTGTCATGCAAAATGGTTCTGGGCACTTTCACGCTTCCTACCTATGATCGAGGGCCCTATAAATAACTAAAAGAGTTCCTATATGGAGACCAAATTACCCTTTTTCTTAGTGCAGGTCAGGCTACCTCTGACTGCTTGCTAGCTGATGAGCAATTTTGTCAATGGGAGTCAATTTGTTATAGCAGGGCTGTCAACTTTGGCGAACTGGCTGGAGTGAGATTTTGACATGGGCTGTATCTTTAGCATGTGCACATGCACTACAACTAAAGTGGGCTCCAGAATTATTGACACCCTTGATAAAAAATGTATGTATTGTATGAATGTATTTAGTGAACAACACAGATACTGATCAATACGTTATGGTCAAACATGTAGGAAAACGATATACTCTTATTTCAATACATTTGCTGTCATGTTTGCGGGTGGAAATAATACAACCATCAGCTATTTCTCAGAGGTTAAATTCACCCCGTCAAATATGTTTGGGTCAATTTCTCTAACATGCCTGAAGAGGAAGCTAGTCTGTGTAGTAGAATGTAGATTGTGTTGGACTGTGTACTGTACTAAGGAAACAATGTCGGGCCATAATAAAATACAATGCTTGCTTGCAAGGATACAGCCTGGCTGTGGAGAGTAGCCATGATTAGCTGTGGATATTACTATTGAACGTGTAGCTGATTGAAAGAAGACTGCGGTGGCTAGAATGTAGAAGGCTAGAATGAAGGGAAGATGGCAAAAGGAGTGGTCAGGGGAAACAACTAGCCCCATCCTTTCATAAAGGGGCAAGTTAGTGAATTCATGACAACCCTGCTCTAGCACTATGGTGAACTATATGAGTGTTAACAAGGTTAACTTCAAAGAGTGCCCAGGAAAAGGCTTTAATGGCCGAACCCCTTAACAAGCACAGCGGTAATGAAGCTGCAAGCTGCCAAAGAAAGCTGCTTCTAATTAGGAAGCTCTTACAGTGGGTAGCAGTACCAGCAGGGCAGGAGCCGCAATGGAGGAGCCAGAGGTTGGCAGCTCTTCTGAGCAGGAAACCGAATGGAGGATTGCAAGAATAGCAGTCTAATGAGATTGAATTATTTAAATCTCCTTATTTCAACCACTGCAGTTAATTTCCATTTTGCCCAAATCATGAACTAAGGACTATATCTTTAAATTATGTCCATTGAGGAGATGTTCTTATCACATAAGCACATAAGTGCATGACGACTATACAGATAGTAGTTAACACTTACAGTCAGTAAGTGTGTAACAAAAAGTGCTGGGAAGTCTCAAGAGGTTGGCAATCATTCTTATGTGTTCAACTGCCCCAGAGATGGCCAGTAGCCCTGTGGATGGTTAGCTTCTCCATGGTGGAGAATTTG
>NC_083760.1:59652601-59785101 GCF_963514075.1 Conger conger | reverse complement strand
GGAATTTTTTATTTTTTTGGTGTGAGAGGAGAGACAGAGAGAGAGAAAGAATGAATCAGTCTTCCGCCACTATGTATGTTAATGAAAGATTAATTACTGGAATTATTAGAATGTTTGGCAGCTAATTGCCATTTTCCAACATGGATGCCTTTTTTAGGCTGATCAGAAGCATTGTACTGGGTTCTGTATTGGAAAACCTTTCCAGACGTAGAGCACAAGGCGCCAGTGCTGCCAGCTGCCCTCTCGCCATTTCTACACAGAGGAACACTTCACAAGTGAAAACAGTAAAAACACACACAGCGTGGGAATACAAACAAACTCTCACTCTTTTGAAATCCAAACCATTTCCGTCCCATTTTTACAGGCCCTCTGCAGCCCTCTTGCAGTACCAGTCCAGGGCAATGGTTCTGTATTGTGAGGACAATAATCCAAATTCAGTTTTCCTTTCATCCTATTTAAATCCTTAACTAAGAAATCACAGGGTTTGACAGCTTACTTGGCAAACAACATTAGACAATTATTAGAAATATTATGTGATGTTGGATACTCCAAAACCAGTAAGCATCATAAATCTGAGGTGACATATTTGACATTCTTGCACATTTGTGTTGATGTAGCATATGTTTGTGCTGGCATTGAGGAGCGGTTCAGGTCCTGTGTTTTGTCTGTTTTTTTTCCCCTCCAAAATGGCTGTCACCATCTGTGCCATTCCACCCTGTTGGGGTGCTTCAAAGTGCAAATCCGGGTTCTGGGTAAAAATAATAAAGCCAAAATAAATCAAAGGCAAACTGCAGCATTTTGGAGCCATAGCCGTTTGCCCTGCTTCAACAAACACTGTTCATAATATCTAAGATCCACCACTGCTAACATCATGCTCCCTATAAAATGATCACAGTATGAAATATGGCAGCAGATCATGCTCTCTATTTACAAGCGCAGTAATATTGAATTATATGGAATGTCTCACAATATAGGTATGATATCCAACATATGCTGCCTACCCATACCAAACTACTGCTGATATTGCTGCACCGCTAGCTTAACCTGTATTGTTTTTTTTTTTAACTTTTTGTTCTTATTTACCAAACGGTATGAATAATTTTGGAGGATTCTATATTTAGAAACTGTTATCGAAGACAAAAAAACCCTGCTACAAGCAGCAGGGCCTGTGGTGCCTAGTGGTCTCTTTTTGTAGAGATGATAGTAACCTTGCAATATACAGTACAGCAATTCACATTTTGGGTTCTCAGCCAGAAGAATTTTTACTTCACACTAGGTGGCCTAGACCAGAAGATAAAGTACCACAATTCATATACAGTTTTCATTGTTCTGGTATCTGTGAAAAAGAAAATGACAACAACTATAACATCTTGACAGCTTTGGTTCAATTTGAATATGAAGAACATTTTCCTTAAAAAGCTTGGTAAAACTGACAAATACACACAAACTCTCAGTTAAATGCAACATTTTAAATCAAATAAAAGCAAATAAAAGCATCTGAAAGCAGGAATGTTCCTCTCACATGTTGCGAAACTCCTCTCTTCTCCCCCTCTGATGAAACTCTGAGATTTGATAAGAACCAATTTGAAACAGAGGAAAAATAACCCAGTACCAGCCAAACACTCCTCCCACAGGGGTACACCCAACTGTCTTTACATTCTGCCAACATGTCAGACTCCACTCCAGTGCAGAGTAGGAGAAGAGAATACCTCCTTATCACTACCTCCTGCTGCTGAACTTCACTGTGCATTGTGGTGAAATTCAGAACCAGAAGTGATCCAAGCTGCGCTAAGAAACAACAAACAGAGCAACGTGCTGTGTGGATCAAATGGAAAATATAAGTGTATAAATATAGATGAAGGAGTAGACATCGGAGTTTTTTTAATAAATGTTTAAGAACAGATAAATCATAAGTGCAGAAATATCCCTTTGAAGCCCGCACCCATCGTCCAGGCCTTCCACTTAAACTCTTTGACAAACCAATTCCCCCTTTGGCGGAGGAATCTGAGATCAGCAGTCTGACTGTCCTTTGAGTCAGGTCTGAAATATGTGATTCTCTTCTCACAGCCTGTGACTCAACCAGATATGCCGTTCTGTCCCTCAAGTAGTCCTGGTTTACCAACTCAACATCTAATTAAAACCTTAACCCTTGTGTTGTCTTAAGGACCTGCCACTATGTTTAACAGCAGAGAAAACCCCCAAAATTTTCTTTTTTCAACTTGAAATTTGATGACAAAGTTTGTGATGAGAGACAAGTTGTTTCTTCATGCAAAATAGATTTGGGGTTTACAATTCAATTAATTTGCTTGATTTTAGGGGTTTAGTGAAGGTGGGTCATTTTTTACCTTTAGGACAAGGGTAGTAACAGAATGTTAAGACTACACAAGGGTTAATGTCTCAAATGCATAATTGCTTCGGCAAATTAAACACTCAGTGACCACTTTATTACCGTAGGTTTTCATTGACCATTGCTCTGGTTGCTTGGTCTTTGATTACGATTCTGCCTTACCTGCATTGTTCTGATTGCTGGATATTGATCTGTTTCCATATACTACAATTAATGCCTTTTATTTACAATATCTTGGTGTCTTGGTTCTGGTCGGTTCCCTAACAATTTATGTAGTTGACACAAGCAAATGTCCAGCCTTTAAGAGTACAAAACACATCGCCACATTGCAGTTAGCAGATCTAACAAACATACAGTCAGTAAAGTGCATGTTATCAGATTTTTATTTTTGCTTGTTTCCCTTTAAATGAAATTGCCAGGGCTCACAGTAACTAAGCCCAACTCAATAGGTTATTTGTATATTTAAGAAATAAAGGAATAATTGCTGCAGGTTTCTGTGGAATTTTTTGGGGAAAGATGATTGTGGAATCTCCACCTGACAAATGCAAGCCTGGAGGGTGCCTCAGCATTGTACATGAGGTATGGAACCCTGCCTTTATCCATCACGGTGAGGGAACCCATGGACCTGTTTGATGGCAATTCTTTTTGAATTAGACTGTTCTCCCTACAGAGACCAGAAAGAACACATCTGTGTGCTGAATGATTGATTCAAAGGAGGAGAGGTTTGAAGATTGATCTCATTTTAAATGCCGTTGAACCGCCAATGCATCCCCCTTAATGATAAAAGTGAAAGATGTCTTCATCATATTTACGATGCGCTCTCCCACCTTTTTCATCTGAGCGGGTTCTATTTGAACGATAAATTCAATGAATCTCCGGGGGCAGAAGCCTGCGCATCCAAATCTCAAAGCAAATCTTCTCGGCATCTGCTCAAATCTGACTCGCACTTGAGAGCGCGTTTGGAAATCTCAATGGAGTCTTGCGTTAAGATCTCACTTTCAAAGTGTTAGACAGTCTGCTTTTCATTGTAATACCAGGCCACCTTGCTGACGTCAGTAGTTTCAAGTGTATATTAAATATATTGCATACAGTATTCATGAAATATCTTTTTTTATGGTTCACATTGTTGATAATTATCTTAGTTAATTTTGGTGGAGGTGAATCAGAAGTATATTTAAATATTCAAAGGTGGGAATGTAATATGCATTCTGAACACAATATATTTTCTGCATACAGCATGTGGACTCTTGAAACGATACCCAGATCTGTGCAAATGTGTGATTCTTAAACCAGAACACCATTAGTGAAGGAAAAAAAAATTCTACCTGACCTGACATGAATGTGGATACTTTTATTCCATTGTTTTGCACCTGTTATACATTTCTGAGCAATGCTGGAGGTCTTATCATATGGTCATGCCTGCAAAACGTTGGACGTCTCCATCGTGGGAACACTTTACAGGTACTAATCAATAAAGCAGGTGTTACTTCAGAGACTGCAGTTTGGCGTTGTTGCAGTTGTTATTTCCAAATTTGCCCAACAGTTAGTCCACATGTGCACTGAAGGCCAAGACAGGTTGTGCAAGTCAAAAAGACAATCAGTAAGCTGACGTACTGCAAGAGATTCACCCTCTGGCTTCAATCACGCAAAAACCCAACAGATCCCCTGTTAGCAAGTTTTATTGACATGACCCAGGTTCTGACTTTTTCACTGGTTATAGTCTGTACAAACCGCTAAGCGCTGACTTTGAATTCTTTGTGAATTCATTAATTGGTTAGCACTTTACTTGAACCCCTCGCCATAAGGCTGATATACCACTGTCATACACATGACATAACAGAACAGGGCAGATTTTCTGCTGGGGTCAATATTTAAGCATAATCATAAACAATAAATGACAGTCTCTTCATGTGTTCACTCACTCACAGATCACAGGTCATTTCATAAAAAATGATTTAGGTGTTACAGTTTTGAGATTCTAAGTACATGATGATGTGATCATTCCATCTGCTGTTCAGCAAAATAGAAAGGCTGTATAGTGCTGCTGTATTTCCTGTTGCATCAGTCAGGAGTAATGAGGCACAGACAGGTATTTCACTGGGCTTCATCTGTGTGTGTGAAACAGATTCCCATTGAGCTACTGCGCACTGCCTGCAAATGCCCATAAGCCTGTGGATTCCACTACAATTGACAGACCTCTTTAAAATATCAAAGTCCTCTTCTACTTTCATGTCACACACTATACATGCCTTCTCTATTTTCTCATTTTAAATAGATGCTGTAAAGTCCACATTTGATGTGAGCCCATTAGTGATGTATCCATACTGTTAACACAGGGTATCTACAGAATAGGGAATCTGGGAGAGATTAATAAACCTCAGGCTTGGAGACCATTCTGATCCAGTGCAATTCTGAACTGGGACTGAAATCCTATTTTAGCTCAATGTCACGTTTCACAATGTCACACTTCTTTTTTGAGGTGTGCATTATTACCACTTTCTCTCCCTAATTCCACAAAAATTAATTTGACTCTCCTCCCTCGCTTCCAGTTACCTTCTCATCTTATTCATAATAACACTGTTATGTAGATGATGCCTTATCCAAAGTGACTTGCAGTTGATTAGACTAACTACTTGGTTCAGATTATAGACTGCTATAAAAATGTTTGAATTTGTAATTTCCACAACCTTGAATAAAGTACTCAAATGAGCTAATTCCTATTTTGTCGGAATTTATCTTTTTAAGTCCATTCCTCATTATAATTAAAGTATGTATCTCTGAAATGATCTGGAAGACCAAAGATCAGTGGAACATAACCTTAAGTCTTCTGCTGCTATAGAATATCTACTTAAGAGGTTTGACACATTGTGTATTCAGAGATGTTCTTCTGCATACCACTGATGTAATGCATAGTTATTTGCATTAGTGTCACTCTCATTAACAATGCGTTTCTGCCCACAGAACTGCTGCTCACTGGCTGTTTTTTTTGTTTTTTTTGCATCATTCTCTGCAAACTCTACAGACTGTTGTGCATGAAAATCCCAGGAGATCAGATACTCAAACCACCCTGTCTGGCACCAACAATCATTCCACGGTCAAAGTCATTTTTCTTCCCCATTCTGACATTTGGTCTGAAAAACAGCCAAACCTCTTGAGCATGTCTGCATGCTTTTATGCATTTAGTTGCTGCCAAATGCTTGGCTGATTAAATGTTTGCATTAACAAACAGGTGTACAGGTCAACCTAATGTATTTATTTTTATTAGGGACAGTGCACATGAATCAACATTTTCCACATCAATGGTAAATGTGCAAGTTTACTTATGAGCTAATTTTCATCTGTAGTCCCTAACCTGCATGTCTTTGGACTGTGAGAGGGAACTGGCGTACCTGAAACAAGGGGAGAACATGCAAACACAGAAAGGCCCGAGCAGGGCATGAACCCAGGAACTTCTTGTAGTGAGGCAACAGTGCTACCCATTACGTGATCACTGAGTGTATATCTTAGGGCTTTCCAGCATCTTCCAACTGAATTTGAACAATTGTACTCCATATGTAAATGTCTCTATGTCAGCAGTGACAAGCTATATATGTGCATTGCACTGTACATTGTGTCAGACACTGGAATATACAATATGTCTGATACATTTTTGCCTGTAGATATTAAGAAAATAAAAGGAGTAAAATGTTAACAAAAAACATTTTCATGTACATAGTGAAAAAAGTTTTATGTGCAGTATATGTACATTTATATTACAAGTAATATACTGTATACTGTATATACAAATAATATACTGTATACTTGTAACACAGCAATTCATTTAAAAGTAATATAAAATGAAGCCAGTGCAAGATGTGATTTTAATAATAATAGCTTCAAGCTGTGTGTATTTTGTAACTCACAATGACATCAACAACGGTTAATGATTCAAATAATACTCTATTGCAATAAAGCCTTGTGAAAAGAGAAAACTGTTAACTGAATGTGAATAATAAGGTTTTAAAGATTTACTGCTCTTAGTCCATGTAGAAGCACTTGTGAGTTAATGATGTATGAAAAAGCTTTGATCATACCACTGAGCCAAGAGCTGGAAATATACTGAAGCAGAAAGTGGAAAAATGTGTTGATCCTGTCAATGGCTTATTAAGTTGTTCACATATTAATATTCGGATTATTGTTGTTTTGTGTCTTGAATTGATTGTTTTTTTCTTGTCTGTAGTACATTAAGATGTTGAATTGTGCTATAAAGTAAAAGATTAAAACGTTTTGAATTAAATTTATTTCAGTTAGAGGCTTCAGGAAGAAAAAAGGAAGTAGACTGAATATACTGCTGATAACATTAGATTTGTTTTTGAAGCAATACATTTATAAAAGGAAATGTTTGGGCTTAATGCTTGATTAAAACCTTCATGTATTTCTCACCATAATGACTTCACCCCATCCCCATACTGGCAGGTACAGTATGCACCTCTGCCATTGCATTGGTGAGACAGCAGTAGACTGTTAATTGGTTCACCCTTTAACCACAAACGTGTTCTAGGTCTACTGGTTTTACAACCAGACCAAAACCATTTTTAAAATATTTCCCTAACTTTATGCTTGAAATATATGATGCAGTTTGCCATGCTTAAACCACCTTCATTAGTGGGCAGCTCTCTCTTTTCTGTTGGTCTATAAAAGATGAACCCACATGAAAAGCATGACGAACAAAACCCTCTAATCGTTGGCGTGCAATAAAGACTTTCCACCACACGTATTACCCCGAATGACTCAACTTCATAAACGTGATGTCATTAAGCAATTCAGACACCTCAGTCAGGCACTTTATTTAGACAATTAGACTACATAGGTAGTGTATTGTGCCTTGCATGTTTTCTCTTACATTGCATCGTAAGTCAGGTTTGTACTGTTTGTAATGAAACATTATGTGTACATTTTGTGTTTGCTTCTTGTTCTTTTGTTCACTAGTCATGAACACATTTGCACTTCAAACCCACAACAAAGAGAAAAACAGTAAAACTGCTGGACTGATATTTTTATTAGTAAATATGAGGTGTAAACCCTAAGGCTACTCTTATTTCAAATCTTGCCAAATACCAACGCCCACAGAAATTAATAGAAACCATAAAACATGTGCCATTAAAATGGACTAAAAGTTTTGGCCCTGTTTCAGGTCTGTATTATTTATTCATTTTGTTTTAATTCTGCAAATGCCTTGCAGATGTTTCATATACTTTATGTTAAGAGAACCTAAGAAACAATAATATGTACAATTCAACTTTTTTCTACAGAAAAAACGATCAGCTTTCAAAGACATGCTGGTTTAGTTTATTTTCAGGTGTAAAATGTATCTGAAATATGCTAGTAACATCTGCAAATGAAAAGAATGGCTTCAATGGATTTAAATGGACCTAAATGTGCAGGGGATGGAAGTCACGTTTTGATTGAATCACTTGCTCATTGTTTCAGCTGGTCATTATCTAGGGCCTTGACAGTCAGAAAAGACAACGAGGTCCAAGTTCTTACTGGTACTGAAAAATAAATAAAATAAAAAGGTTAATAAATCTAAAAAGGTTTTTGTTTTAACACAGCACTAACCCACACACCTGATTCTACTTTTCATGATGTTGATTGAAGACTGTGATTATTTAATAAGTTGAATCAGGTGTCTTAGAGCTGGGCTAAAACAGAAACCTGCACCCACATCAGCCCTTTCCAGAAAAGATTGGACAGCCCCAGACAAAAAAAAAGCTACAAATAACAAAACATATTACAAATAGATGAAGAGACTTTCTGTACCCTACCGCAGTGAGCCTTTTTTTCTTAAAAAAACCCCAAAACATATATCCATCCATCCATCCATTATCTTAACCTGCTTATCCTACCATACATATATGTCTACCCAAAAAATGATGTTAGTTTAACCAAAAATGTATTTGAACAGTAACTATTTCATGCACACTGTCAAAACTGCATGTGTACTCTACTTTAAGGAAAGAACTGTTTTATATGACCATTCTGATGACCATCAACAAATAGTTTAGACCCTGGCTACACTTGCAAAATAAGTCCAACTGTTTGAAATGTAGCAAACTAGCTCTACTTATCTCATGCGGTGTGTTCTTTATGTGCTTCCTAGATTTCTTGTGGTACTTGCTGTAGTAATTCTAGCTAACTAAAAAAAGGACACAAATGATTAAACTAAAGAGCATCATGCTACTAACAGGCAGGAAACCACAACCTGGTCAAACTACTTCATCAAAACTTCATGGCTGGGGCGGGAGGCATCGCCATTGGGAAATACAGCATGGGGCCATTCACTCTTGTTTCCGATTAGCCAAACTGCTGGAGCTATATTACTGAACAGTTTTCACCACATAAAAGCACCATAGCACCACAACAGATCTACTGTATAACTAGAAGCAGGCTATTTATATTTTATTGTTGTTTTGAAGACACGGCAATGTATTCATTATGCCTTAAAGTCATTAAGCTGTCTTTCGCCAAGGCAGAGTGCTGGGCCTTGGTTTTAATAGACAAGTAAGACTTTGTTTGTTTGGCTTTTGTCGCCGGTAGTAACTGTATTAAATTCTACCATTTTTTAACACTGCCTAATTTGAATAATAGTGCTGGGTTTTTTTCATAATTATACAGTAGATTGGGCACACCATACATTAAATCTGTATCACACCCAAACCAAGTGGCTGAAACAAGCTTGCCTGTTATTTTTATTTTTGCCTTTTTTATTTTTGCCACAGCCTGGCATTCATATATCATGAGAATGCATGGGGGTGTCCTGGTTTTTAAAATGGCATGGAAGAAGAAAATAACAGTCATTGCTCAGCTTCTCTGTGAATGTGTTGTGCTATTGCTATTCCCATTTCCTTCTGAAAGGACCCAAGTGGGGCAATCCTGTGATTTGGGGGGACAGTCAATGTGGAACCACAAACCACCGGAAGCATCAAAGTGCCATGCCAACACAAGCATGTGTGCCTCTCTATGGGGCCATTCGAGATGTGGTCAAGCCCAGCTCACAACATATCAGTTGCTTAGCGACTGTGTGCATAAACCCTCTGTGGGCAATGCAGTGATGATGAAAATGGTTGTTTAATTGCTCTTCTCCTCTGAAGTGGTGAGTGTTAATGGCATGAATGGTTTTGGTTTAATGAATGTGGCACACAAAGTGCTGATGGCTCTTCTTACATTTTCGCATGGTACTGACCACTTCAGTGGTGTTTTATTGCAGTGTTTTCTACAGTAGTCCCATTTTTACGCAAAACAGGAAACTAGGTAATAGGTATGAGAAAATCACATTATTCTCAGTGGTAGTAGAGTACACGGTAGGTCATGCAAAGGAAAACAAGTTATTTTAACTTTTGAGTTTCATTTCTTTCTGGCTGTTTGACAAGAGCACCTTTGAAAGGACAAAGTACTCTGATCTTTGGTCATTCTGAATAAAGAAAGAAACAGACCAGAAATTGTTGATGCCAGACAGTGTGGTTTGAGTATCTCAGAAATTGATGATCTCCTGGAATTTTTATGCACAACAGTCTCTAGAGTTTGCAGAGAATGGTGCGGAAAATAAAAAACATCTAGCGAGCAGCAGTTCTGCAGGCAAAAACAATAGCTGATTTTGGCTGATGAGCTTGGCTCATTTCCAGTCAATGACAATAACCTGAGCTGTGTATTGTATAAGATTCTCAAAAAGGTATTGTCTCTGTATATGCAAATTTGTGTTTTTAATGGTACTTTTCTTTCCTTTGAGATTGACTGCATGTCTGTGTTTCCATTTGCATGTGTAGTTTGGCAGTAGTTTGGTTTGCTGAGATGGACAGCATTTAGGTAAGGAGTGCCAATTAGGATCCTGAGGCGTGTCTGCACAGTAGGGCACTTTACAGGGGTTTAATCCACTCTCAAAAAAAATAGAATGTTGAGAAATCATAATTATCTTCCACTTCCTTCCTGTTTCACCTCTGGTTAGATCCAGCATCCTGCCATTATGGTGGGGATTGGATTTTGGGTTTTTAATTTGCCAAACTTCTCATCATCCCTCCCTACCCAGTGTGACTCAGTTTTAACGGGACCTTTACGGAATCTGTAGACATAATTCCTTTTGTTTTTGGTGTTGGGTTACAGGACTCATTCCTTTTTAAAATAGCACGAATCTCTGTTTGTTCTTGGTGAATATGAATGTGTCCAGTGGTGACTGTTGGTCCACCATTTCGAAAAAAAAGATAAACTGAACAATTATTGTGGTTCTCCAATGCGTTCCAGAGGGCACAATGCTATTTGCTATCTCAAGCCAAAATATGTGCTTCTCTGTTTTATAACTGAAGCTCAGGATGACCTTCCATTCAGAACCAGAAAATACAGTAAATGTTAGATAAAAATTCAATAATAATGAGCATCACCCAAACAAAATTACATTAACAACATTTGTAAAAACCTTCACATGCTATCTGTCCTCTCCTCTTCCATCTCTGCCTTGCTGGACTTCTTGTTCTTCTGCATTTGCCTATACTCAGACTTTTCTCTTTGCCAAAGGAATCTTTAGGACACTTCTACATTACATTACAATACATTATTGGCATTTGACAGATGCTCTTATCCAGAGCAATATACAGTTGATTAGACTAAGCAGGAGACAATCCTCCCCTGGAGCAGTGCAGGGTTAAGGGCCTTGCTCAAGGGCCCAACGGCTGTGTGGATCTTATTGTGGCTACAGTCTACACTAGAATCATCGACCTTGTGTGTCCCAGTCATTTACCTTAACCACTACACTACAGGCCGCCCCTTATAAGTACTTCTTGATAAGGGGCGTTCTTGTTTCTAGTTTGTTACTTAGTGCATAGTAGGACCACAAACCTGTGTATTGGAGTTAACTGAGTGATTAAGGCAAGCAGAGACTCAAATAAGTAATTGTAGCTCTGCCTCGTAGTAGCTAGCTTTTGAGTCTTATTTATTTGCTTGCTCTCTTGCCTGTAGTCACTGCCCACGAAGTTGGGCATGTCAGGCTTTATGTAATGCCCCATCATCCCAGTTGCCCAACCAATTGCTAGAGAGAGCGGAGAGGTCATGTGTGTAGCTAACATGACAGATCATGATAAAAAATGTAATCATTAGGAGCACCCGAGGAAAGTTCTTGCCTGCCATTGCAAAGTGCATGTGGCAGAAACACTGTACTTATATCATGGGATAATCTAGACAATGTCCATTTAATTATGCCGTTTTTCCCTATATGATATCAGACATGGCGTGGGTCAAGTGGTCAGTTGTCCTCGCGGAGCTTGGTGTAGCCATGTCCAGAAAAAAGATCTGTGAATTCTGCAGCCTCGCTATGTCTACATGTCTACAGACCAGCCTGTATCATAGTTCCAGTATAACCTGTACATGTCCCAGTGTTTGCAGGGCGATAGTAGGGTTGGGATGTGGGGTTTATGCTCTCCTGATGAACTCAGATGGCCCCTGCAGCATTTGATGGTTGGTTGAATGTGGAAATAATCTGAGTCCTGTGAGGAAGCAATGAAGTGTCTGTTTTTCTTTTCTATTTCACACCCTGAAATGGACAACCCCCCCACATAAGCCCATTACCACTGGTTCTGTTCTGCTGCCCAGGCTCAGGCAGCCTTGGGCATTCTCTTCAGTGAGCTAATGCAAGTTTACCCAAGTTTTCAAAGTTGTTTACAGTTTTGCAATTACATAATTGCTATCAGGCTAACAATTGGATCGGCATTCTTGTTTTTGTTTAGACTGGGTTAAGACGTTTGTTTTCTTCTTGTTTTTTTTTTCTTTTTTCGAATTTGCTAAGAAAAATACACAGCATTAAGAGTCCAGAGAGGTTTAGTATAAGCATACAGTAAGAAATGAGGAATTGCAATGCTGCTGGCATTCCTGCCTTTGACAGGTGAGTGTTTGCAGCTTGTACCAAGAACATGCATGAACTCCCTTACTTATACTTTCACATGCAACTTTTTAGTCATTCAGACCTCTGTCCTCTCTTGTTAGCTAGGTATATGTATAGGTATATGTGATGTGACGTAAACTCATAAGGTTTTTTATAACATGCTAATTATGACATTCAGAAATGTTAAGGTGCGTCATGTATAAATAAAAATGGAAAACAGGAGTACTACATTGGCAGGAAATAGGGGCACATAGAGGCTCATTCAGCCTTTGGCTTTATGGGACCATTACACATCCCTTGTCTGGAGTTTATTGTAAGCCACTGTTGGTTATCCAAAATGTACTGCTGTTAAATAGGGCTAATTAGTTGTCAGATGCTGATGACATAAAATGAGTTAAAAAAACATAATAATCACCTTTGACACAGCAGAAAATGTGTCTCAAGCATTGTAAATTTTGCTAAGGACTTGGTAAGCATGCAGTTATGGAAGATTCCTGCTTAAGTTTGTTGTAATGCCAGTGGCACTCTCTGTACCCCACAGAAGCTGCTAATTCTGAAATGGCAGGTGAATGTCAAGAGCTTACTGCACATGCTGGTGTTCAATAGGATGGGGGTGACTGCCATGAGGTGAGGGTTTGATTATGTGGGGCAGATCATACCCCAATTTGATGGAAAAATAATTGATTAGCACACTCTGTGCAAGCTTTGAAATTACCAAACTTCATTTGAAGATGAACACAGTTTGAGATCGACTGGGTTTGAGTGACAGACCCAGAAGAGCTTCATTGCTCATATTAACTATTGAAACTTTGGCACTAGGCAGCACGGATGGCCTCACAGCCAGGAGGTCCTGGGTTCAAATCCCCGTCGGCCGGGGCCTCCCTGTGTGGAGTTTGCATGTTCTCCCTGTGTCTGCGTGGGTTTCCTCCGGGTACTCCGGTTTCCTCCCACTTTGGCACTACCTTTAGCATGCAGAATATGTGAACTAGTTCTTTACTTACGTTGTCCGTTGTCAGTAAATGTAATTGCATCTAAATTGATATTGTGTGTAGGTGTTTTTAGATACCTTTGAAATTATTAGCTATATTTGGGGGATTAGGTTCTGTATTTGTATGTGTGTCCATGTGTATATGACTTACAATAGGCCCCAAAGGATATGAGGCGATACAAAAGAAAGCCAAAAGGATAGTGCGTTTTCTGTCTTGTGCAACAATGTTGCTGCTGCTGCTGAAAGGTGAGAGGAAAATTGGATAAGGGGAACATTTGACAGTTGCTTGTGTTGCTTCTTGTCTGCCTTTCAGCAAGCCTTGCAAGCTTTATGAAGGCAGAAAATACATTGTGTGGTGTTTGAAAAAAAAAAGTTTCTTCCCCAGGAGTGGTTATAAAGTTTCTCTGGACCTTCCCTCCTGTGGTGTGGTCTTGTGACAAGGGTGTATTGCTGAAAATGAAGCAATATCCCTAATCTGGCTGGCCTGCTCAGACAGCAAGCAGGGGGGATAGCAACTGCAGACCACAGCCCTGTCCCTAGTCATAACTCATAATGCATCCCCCTCTTTAATATCCCTACACCCCCTGTAATCAGCCCTGGGGGCACATACCAGACCAGACACCACCTGGTTTTACGTTAGAGTCCTTCAAGACCTAATCTGCTGCCACACAGACTGGCAGCACTGACTGAGATACATATGGAAACATAAAGTTTTCTGCTGGCTAATGGTGTCTGTCTGCTATGAAGAAGTTATTCTCCCTACATGCTTCTGCTTTTTATGTTGTTCTTAGTATTAAGGTGAGATGTCATGTTAAACCATAATGCACTGTCTATGGGGCCTTCCACTCTCCATAGACAATGCAATCCTATTTCTGTCCATGGTCAGGTGCATTTGATTGAGCTGTACTTCCTGTGTTTGACTGGCAGTGGAGCCAAGAACCATAGCATTTGAGGAGAGATACTCAACTGTCAAACTATATACTGCATATTAAGGCTATTTCCAAGGTAATTGTTCAAGCATTCTTTTTTTTAGATTTCAGGACAGAACATGTCAGATTCAGTAAGACTTCATGGGTGAAGTAAATAACATGTATCCCACAGATCATCTTAGCCAATCTTCGCTGCCTAGAAACTGGGTGAAATATACTTACATAATTAGACATCAAGCATGATATCGTAATATCCCCTGTCCCCTGAAGCAGTATATACAAGTATTTCCTTCAACATCCAAGTTACTTGTGGGAAAAAAAAGTTACTGACTTTGAAATCCAAATTGTACTTCTCAGTTGTTGATAAGCCAGCAGTAAATGGCACTGTGGGTTTGTCACCCGGTTAGAAAATTGTAACTTTAGGGAAAGCATTTTTCAGTGGTCCAGCTATGTTTCGATTATGACTGTGGCACGTGCCAGTGTGGAGTTTCCTGATTTTATTGGTGGGGTTGGAGGGGGAGGTTGGGGAGGGTGAGATTTCCTGTGAACACATGTTTAATCATGGTCCATGGCTAACAGATGTCCAGAGTTGGGCCCCACTACCAGCGTGTGCTGCTGCAATCAATACACTCATTAGCGAGCTGTCATGAGAAGAATAATTGAAAGGGTCCAATCTATTTGTGTTCTATCCACACTTTCAGCTTTCAGACGTATGACATTTCCTCCTCAAATGCCCGGGAGACAAAATGTGATTTCTTTTTTCAAGACCTAAAAATCTTGTTTTGTTTGGCAATAGGGGTGAGAAATCGCCCCTTGCGTGGCTTGCACTCATTATAATGGATTCCCAAGCCACTTTTGCCAATAATCCCTAGGGGGTGTTCAGTGCTACCTCCCCCTGGTATTTTATCAAATGGAGGATCGGTCAGTGAACTGCACCAAGCTCAAACTGCAAGTAAGGTGTGACATCACTCCACTGGACAGCATGCTTGTGTGTAATTTCACTAATACACATGCAAAAACACACTTACATACACAATTCCTGACGAATGTGTATGCCTCAGGACATGTTTGCAGACATGCATACATGTTCACGCACATACCCATGTGTAAGTTTCAGTTTTGAGTAGATTTGATAGATAGGGAGAGAGAGAAAGAGACAGAGGGTGTACAGGGCTGTTCTGCCATCTCATCAGAAGCTCTAACATGTTCCTCAGTGCTGCTGGTAGCTGACATTGAATGGAATGTGTTTCTTGGGTAGTAAAGATTTAAATGGTATGGCGCTGTATTCCAAGTATAAATGAGTCATGCTAACACTCAGCAGAGATCCGGCCAGTTAAAATCAACATGCAGAGTTTATTTTTTGGTGAAGAAAGCTTATTTGATTAAAAGGTAATTCAGAACTAAGAGCTATGCCTCCTCGTACTGTCATGATTGTGCAGAAGCGTGTGAGGAATGGCACAATTGTTTGATTAAAGGGAGAATCGAACGATAGCACTGGCACCAAAGGCATGTTTTAAGTACAAGTGTTACTCAAATCCACCAAAGTGCCCTGGCCCAAAGACAGGTGTTTAATGTTTCACTAGAAGTTAGAAAAATAAACTTACAAGTGAGGAGATGGGGAAGGCTTGGTGGGGAATGAGAGAAAGAGATGGAGAGAGTGAAAGCGATGATGAGTAAATAAACTGAGAGACTGGAGTGTGAATGAAAGATGGAGCGATTGATAGATGGAAAGACATGGAGGGATTAATGGAGAGAGGGATTAACAGAGATCAGGTGGTTCTTGGGGAATGATAAAGTGGCTCAGGGAGAGAGACAGATGTACTGTAGCAATAGAGTGATTTAGTAAGAGATATAGAGATATAGAAAAGCTCCAATTAGCTCTATTGTCTTTTAAACATAATCAAGCACTATGGTAAGCAAGCCTTCAATACTACTAATAGCATTTTGTAAATGAAGCAGATCTTAAACGCCACAGTTAAAACACCTGTTAACTGCATTGAATATCTTCACATGCAAGTCTCAGCTTCTCTACATCCCTGCTAGGTCCCCTCCGACAATCAATCTCTCACTGACTATCGAGGTCTTTGTAGTATCCTCCTCCCACACAGCCAAGAATCTTGGGGAGACCCATGATGACCATCTCACCCTTCCTCCACACATATCCGCGACTGCCAGAACCTGCAGGTTGTTCCTCCATAACATACGATATATCCGTCATCTCCAGAGGGAGAAAGCCACCCAGCTCCTAGTCCAGGTGCTCGTCATCTCCCACCTGGATTACTGCACTCCCTCCTGGCCGGTCTCCCAGCTTGTGCCATCAGGCCCATCCCGCTGGTCCAGAATGCTGCAGCAGGCCTAACTACCAGTCAACCCAGGTTGGTTCATGTCACCCCACTTTTCATTGCCCTCCACTGCTCTAGTGTTGACATTCCAGGGGGACTGCTTCACTGTACATCCACACCTGTATAGTTCCCTACACCCCAGAAAGACCACTCTGGTCTGCCAGCTCTGGTCGCCTTGTGGCCCCCTCAAGCACCAGGTGGGTGAGCTGCACATTCTTGACTGTTCTCTGTTCTGGTTCCTCAGTGGGGGAATGACCTGCCTACCACTGTCAGAACAGAAGAATCCCTCCCCATATTTCGACGTGGACTGAAAACACACCTTTTCAGACTGTACCTTAGTCCTCCCAAATGCACAATATACCTCTTGTACATCCTATATGCAAAAATAAATTAAACTTGCACTTATGATGACTTTTGTTTTTGGTTATAACTGTTCTTTTTATAAACAGCTCTTTTGCTATTTAAGGATTTGATGTTTTGCACTTGTTAAGGAACTTATGCACTTCTAAATCACTTTGGATTAAAAACATCTGCTTAATGACTAAAACGTAAATGTAAATGTCTTATACATTAATAAGACATTTAATCGGTCGTTAATCTATTGGTATCTGCGGCTGCAAGGGGTCGCAATCAAGCAAATGAGTTTGCGTTGCGACTGTTTCTTTAGTAAATCTGGCCCTCAGTTCTTAATATTACAAACATGTAGCTCTCAATGGATTCTGACTCACCAGCTTTCAAAACGGCTATTATTAACACCATTAGTTAAGAAACCAAATCTCTACTTTGAAATACAAATTCAGACTCATCTCCAAGCCTCCTTTTATGTCCAAATGACTTGAGAGAGCTGTAGCTGGTCACGGTTTTCATAGTTGTCCAGTAACTTTCTTTCTGAGCAATTTCTGGCTTTCGACATCTCCATTCCACCACAACGTCACTGGCATGGGCGGTGAAAGATCTGCCGATAGCCGTCACCTCAAACTTAACATCAGCATGGCTGCTGCTTACTTTAAGTGCTACCTTTGACACCACTAACCATTACATACTTTTAGACTGTTTGGAGGAACATACAGGTATTCCGGTGGCTCTATTTTTACCTGTTAAATAGAAGCTAATGTGTTGTCTACAATAGTACCATTTCTGAATTTTCAAGATGGTAAGATTTGGTGTTCCCCAGGGTTCAATCCTTGGTCCCTTGCTTTCTTTTATTTACATACTGACCTTTGGTGATATTGTTTACAAATATGGTATTGATTTTCACTGTTATAATTATGATACGCAGCTTTATGTAACTCTTAAGACATATGACCCCTTTTAACTTGCAAATAGAGGAATATCGGTTAGAAATGAAGAGATGGATGTCTGAAGTTTGATCTTGAAAATTGAGAGCTGAGTGCATAACTCTGAATATTGAAGGTTGCATAATGTCACAACACTACCATGAAAAACCTTTGTGTTATTTTTTATCCTTCTTTGTCATTTTAACCTTGCATCAAAGCTATCACCAAGACTGCTTTTTCCACCTTCAAAATATCACTAAAATCCAACCAATTCTATCCTCAGTGGATGCTGAAACTTTTTAGAACATCTAGACTTGACCACTGTACTGACCTTTACTCTGGCCTTCAAAAATGGACAACTATAAGTCTCCAACTGTCACTACTCCTTGTAGCTCATACCCAGCAATGGTTGGAAATTCAGGCCAGAGCTAAGATTAGTGCCATCGTATTCATCATATATCTGCCTTCATTCATTCTTATATGCCTGCACGCCATCTCTGCTCTCTGGACAAGGGCTATTTGCTACTGCACTTCTTGTCTCCGGAAAGTCCTTCATCTGTCTGTAAGGAACAGTTAACATTTTTAAGTCTAGATTTAAAACCCATTTTTATCATGTTATTCCAGCCTGCCATAGCTTCTACTGATTGATTTTGACATCATTAATTGAATAGCATTGATTTGTAGAAGTGCCTGATCATGATTGTCTGGTTCCAACTTACTCATTATTATACAAACATACTGATTGTTCGAGTTCTATTGTATTTTATTTGCACTATTGTAAGTGTATGTGGGTGTGTCTGTCTATCTTGTTCTGTTTATCTGTTTATACTTGTACACATGTGTTTATAACTTTAGATATGTCTTAATTTTTTCTGTTGTAAAACCAATGGATATTAGATATTAAGTCCTCAGTCTACAACATGACTCTTTGTGTGTGTATGTGTGTGTGTGTGTGTGTGTGTACACAAGCATGATGTGTGTGAGTTTGCATACTGGTGTGCTTGCGCATGAGAGTGTAAACCCATGTGGTGTGCGTGTGTGTGTATGTGTGTGTGTGTGTGAGTGTGTGTGTGATTGTGTGCCTGTGTGTGTGTGTGCCTTCTCAGTATCATCCCAGGAGATGTACAGATAAGAAACTGGCCCCTTATGCGTTTTGTTTTTACTATTACTTAAGCCGTGTTAATAAACAATTTGTCCCACTTACTGTGGTAATATGTTATACCCTGACAAGCTGTTGAGTAACCGTGTAGACTTTCTCTCCCGTCTCCTGAAAAACAGCATACTTGGCCTGCAGCCACAGACAACAGTGCAGTCATTATTTGTAGCCAACGTGAAAAGTAGTTTCAAATGGGAAACCTCTCTTATAGACATTGTTTTACTCTCCTGTGCCGACTGAACAGTAAAATTGACCCATTGTTATGATGTGAGTATTTTATGTTATTGTTTATTCTCAATTTTTAAATCAATGTTACTATTTTGGGCTGTTGTCATGCACCAATCAAAACAAACTAAAAGCTGTAGCCTATTCCCTCTGCCTCTGTTTGGCACTCAACAGTGCTGTTAACTTAATTACAAAACAGCCAATCGATTTATATTTTTGTATACCAAATGAGAATTTAAAAATGTTTTTTTTTAAGTTTGCATTTAATATAAATATAATATGAATTCATAACATTAATTCAATTTGTTTTTGTGTTTATTATAACAAAGAGTGTCCCAAAATTAAGTGTACCTCTGGATGACCCCAATCCTATGCCAAACGATGTCTGTCTACAATAAAGCCACTTTTGGAAGGCAGCCCAGTGACCTTTTGCTCTAACGATTTGGTAACACAAGCACACCGCAGTGCTGCAATGGATTGTGGGTTATGGCCCTGTGGTGGGCTGCTGTCCAGCCAGTGGGCCATACGTTTATGCCAAGCTGTCATTACCAATGAAACTGAAATCTTGAGACCTGACCCGGCCTCCAGTTGAGACTCAAAGCCCCCAGCCCTGCCCTCACTCCCCTGCTCGGATTGAGTGGGTTGCGGTGTTCCAAGAAGGGAGACGGCTGTTTTGCCCTTTGACCCTTCTGAGAGTAAATATCTGGGCTTAACCCCTTGGCCCCAGGAAGGTGGACTTGGGCGTGTCCCTCGGGAGGGTGCGCGGGTCGCGCCGTGTTTACACCTCCTGCCTCTTCCTTGGGGGTCACATGACCGTCAAGCGAGTCATCGTAATCCCGCTGTCAGAATTAATTCCTCTCACGGTGTTTCTGTCTCTGGTAGCTGCTGGTTTGCTTATAAACGGCTCTCGGGCGCCTTTGATAGTATGCTTCCAACGGTCTTGAATGTTCTCCAGACTTCAGACATCTCGGTTATCTGTTTCCTCTGAAATTCCTTCCTGGATAGTCGCCGTGGCGGCTGAAGGCCCACCGTTCCTCCGTACCTTCCTCTTCAACATGCATGCACCAAGCAGACAGACCGGCCTGGGTTTGTTCTACACATCTTCTACATTCTGGTAGCTTCTGACATTGCAGGACTTTTTCTGCAGGAACTCAGGAACTTGTGAAAGGCTCCCAACAGCAGCAGCCTGCATTTCGAAGATTCAAACCTCTGTCCTTGTAGCCTCCCACATCCTGGTGCTCTACATCTGTGGCTGCAACCCCACCCACAGGATCAGGTATGTTTTCGGGAGGGCGAGGAACTCACTAACCAGTTGGACCACTTCAGCTTTGACTTTGTCACTGAGAGTAATGTTTTATTAAAACTAGGTAGGTTGAGAATATTTCAGAGGTGTTCTGTCCCTCACATTTTACCATTACTATTAATCTCCATTTCTTACCAGTAGAGGGCGATAGTGCTGAGACTAAAACAATGCTCAAATCACCCTCTGCACGCACACACTGCTCCCCTAGCCCTCCTGTTGTCACTGTGTGTGATTTCCTCGTAGACATTAAACAGGTTGCACCCATTAAGAGAGACTGTAGAGAGAGGTCAGAGGAGAGATTTTGTTAATGAGAAAGCATTGCTAGGCGGTGTGTGTCATCTTTGCAAAGGGTGGCTATAGGAAGCTGTTAAACACAGGTTTGGGGGGGTGGTCTCTGAGTGGAAGCCACTATCAATGCAGTGATAACAAGGGGGTTAGATATCTACACAGAAGTGGGAGTTAACTTGCCCCGGCCAGCCAGCTACAGCTTGCACGCAAAAGCACACAAGTTGAAGTGCCCTGTGTCATATTCACTTGGCTGGTTTCTGAAGCCTCCAGCTGTGTGAAGTGATTCAGTCTGCACTTATTTTTTATTTAACCTTCCAAATTGCCCAGTGGATCCTGCACACAAATTCATAGCAAACGGGTAACAACATATTTACTTATTTAATTTCTGGAACTGAACTTGCCCCAATCTTTTCCCAACTTTCTGCCAACTTTTTTCTGAAAGTGCATTGAGGGCAAAAATAAGAACTGTTGTTTTAAATTTGGAATATGAAAACATGCTTTGGTATAATGGCACCACATTATTTTATCATAAAACAGGTGCACATTAAGTGCCATTTGCAGGAGCTGAATGGACAGTGACATGAGATAACTGCTTCTGCTGCTGACAACAGACTCACTTATTTGGTTACTAGGGAACCACCATAAACAAAGCAGTCTACCCTTACTTACTAGCTAGCTGGCAAACAAAGTAAGAACATTAGCCAAACGTCTTTACTAACCCGAGCCAAACATGCATGTACCCTAAAGGGAAATACAAGGCATCCACTCCAGAATACAACCATAATATCAATTCCACAAATAAGCACAAAACTGCACGCAACCAGACATGAGCCCAAGTTTCTCTGCCCTCTGCACAATAAAAAAGGTTATCAGCTAATGTCACCAGTTTTGAACACAGTAAATCAACAAAGACATCTTGATTTGTTTTGTACAGTTTTATCTTTGTAGTCAAAAAATGCATTTGGGATTAAAGTACATATTCTCAGTTTTGCTTAAGGGAATATCTATACATTTTGGTTTGTAGAAATTATCCCCGTTTCAGGGTTTGGGACAAATGGCTTCCCATGTGTTTCTGATCAGCCTGATGTGTCCAATTGCTTCCTTAGTGCAGGTATAAGAGGGCTTTCAGTATCTAGTCTTGATTCCAGGTCTTTGATTGCCTTGGAGTCTATTATTGGAACATGACAAATGCCAATAATAAAAGACAGCCAGGGACATAAGGCAAAGCCTAAGCTTATGAAACTCAACTGTTAAAACATCATTAGGAAGAAAGAGGGCGCTGGTGAGCTCAGCAATCGCAAAGGTCCTTGTAGGCCAAGGAAGCCCTCTACAGTTGATGACTTCACAAACAGAACTACAGAGGCTACACTGCAATAAATCACTTGTTAGCATCAAAAACAGGATGGCTAGGTATAATAATGCTATACAATACTTCGGCTAAGAAGTACCTAAAAGAGCCTGTGGAGTTCTGGAAAAAAGGTCTTGTGGACAGATGAGACCTCTTGTATATGTAGAAATTGACCAAGAACCAAACCATCAGCTCCCCCTTATCTGTGAAACATGCAGGGTTGTTATGGTTTGGGCATGTATGGCTGCTACAGGTAATGGATCACTTGTCTTCGTTGATGATGTAACTGCTGACGGCAGCGGCAGAATTAATTCTGATTCTTGGTCAGCTCGTACCAGAAAGAAGCGGGGGGTACTACTGTCTTTGTAACTTGGTTTAGTTATTGGGTGATCGAGACTCTACACATAATTATTTATTTGGCAGTCATAATTATTTAACCATACTACCTTCTTTTCAGCAACATCAGAAGTACAAGCACTCAGATACCTTCGCCCTAGCTAGATTCCATCATTGAGTTAGCACAAGTCTTATGATGTTAGCTATCCACATTTTCCCTTTTATCTGGTATTGATTTTTATGGTGAAGATGATGCTGTATGTATTTCACTCCTGAAGCAGCTCCTGTCATGAGCTAGTGGGCCCAAAATCAGCTCCTGTCATGAGCCAGTGTGAGCCTGTAGTGAGCCTGAACCCCAAAAGCTGAATGAGTCTGAGTGTGGGCCAGGCCCTGGCTTGGCATTGGTTCTTCGGCCAGGTGCTGTGGTCTGGAAAGTATTCATCAGCAGTCAGGAAAGGGAAATGGTAAGAGTGAGAGTTTCACTGTTTTGGGACAGGAACGAATTATCAGCTGCCCAGAGCTGTATGCACCAGCATCATGCATTGTGGTGTCGCTAGCCTAACATTAGAAACACTGTTCATGTCCCTGCCCATGCAGTTTGGTCTTTGCAGCTGCATAGCCAGTGGTTCATTTGGCCGAATGGTGACCCAACCTGGGTTTCTTTAGCCTGACAGCGGAAATGGCGCAAAACACTCTGGCCAGTGTGAGCCAGAGGAGCCTGGTTTTGAAGGCTCTTCCCTGGTTTTCCATTTTTAACGCATATTTTCCCCTCCGTTCTTCCCCTTTCCTTTAGGAAAAATTGTATTTCTGTCTCTTTGGTTTAGAACATTTCAACACCCCAACCTGGGCCCCGGACCCATGCAAAGGGAGATGAATCTATAAGTCAGGAGCTTGGTAGGACAAGGCTCTGCCTCCCATTGTAATTTTAGTTATTCTCAGAGCTTTCAAATAAAGTCTTATGTGTTTAGTCTGTCTGCAGCAAAAGGTGGCATCACCCCCCTGGAGTATGAACGACTGCAGTTAGTCCCCTTAGCTGGGCACCTTTGGTCTCAGCAAGCTAATTGTATCTTGTTATGTAGCGAATGCGGCAAAGTTTGCAGTTTGAAACCCGCAGCAGACCTGCTCCTGTTACACAAGCACACAATCAGATAAAAGGCAATCCTGCATGATCACATCACAATACAGCTGTCACAGACAGTATTTATTTAGTCACTGGGCCCTTACCTGTAGTGATATATATAACATAGATTACATTTTGTGCTTAATCTGTTTCTCCAGCTGGATGTTAACTCAAGCAGACAGGGGCAGGTAATGAGGGGGTGGAAGCTGCAGTCAGCAAGGGATGTGAACCTACATCCAACCCCACCCCTGCCCCAATCGCTGCACTGCTAGTTACTGTGTATATGTCTTTGTTTTTTGTTTGTTTGTTTTGTTTTTTGTTTGTTTTGTGTGTGTCTTTGTAACTGCTGATTCGAAGGGCTGAGGTTCTAGACCCAATGGTATTTAGTTTGTGTCCCCCTTCTGCTGCTAGCACTAACCCCCCCTTCGCCAGTCCACAGAGAGCCTGCCTCTTGTCTCAGAATCCAAGGTCTTGATTTGTTTTGCTTGTTCAAACCCACAATGCCGGGGACCAACTCGATGAGGATTTAATTGGAAAAGTGAATTTAAAAAGTTATGAAAATTGGACATGCTATAGAGGAGTGGACCATGTCATTGACATATTAAATTGCATTGCATGCTGGGAAAAGGTGGGGGGTGTTACTCCTTATTTTGCGGAATTGTCCATAGCAAGGCTTGTGCCCTTTTTCAGTTGCATTGAGGTTGCATTGACATAATTTCTGTGGAACTGAAGTAACCTTGGATATTGCCATGTTGAGCACAGAGTACACATCACTGTGTAGCAGTCTCAGTTGACAAAATTTGACCACATGTTGACTTTGTAGGGAATAAAGGCGGGCTCTTTGACAAACTTTTTAAAGGAGCTTTGCACATATAAATCAAAAATAAGAAATCCCCTTTTGGTAGATCCAAACCACACTGAATTAGGCAGGACACAGTACACAAACTTGTCAAAATGTTTAGGTTTTTTTGTTAATTTTTCTCCCTTTTGTTCTGTGGAGGAGATTTAGTAGGAAAACTCAATACGGGTGAATGCCTGTGCAAAATTAATGAACGGACATGGGGATCAGCGTGGGCAGAAGCCCCTGGATCATCTTGGCTGGCAGCCTGATTCACACGGATTAACTCAGCGCTGGGTCCGAGCAGACTCGCCGTTGCGCGGATACAGATGAGACCCTGCCAGGTTTAAAGAAGAGCTTTCTCGCTGGAGAGTAGAGCTGGAGCCCAAATGCGTAGCCGTTGATGAACATTACACTGGGGCATGTACCTGTTGGTCTGTTTATCAGAGCCAAAATGGGCGAAGAACAGATTAATGCAGAGGGGAAGGCTGGGATGGTGATGTGCACTGTTCTTTTTCGGGCAGACTGATTCACCATGCTCTCTGATGTGAACAGTTGTCATTTTGGGAATGCTAAGGGGTATTAAAATAAACAAATAACATTTTTACCATGGTGTAGGTGGAGTGCTGGCCGGTTTTATGGCGCTGACCGAGAGGAGACCCTGGGTGATGTAATCTGTGCTCATAAATTGTTTGGACACCATCCTCGCGCTATTAGCCTGATTCTCTGAGAGGGATTAGAGGGCTCACGATTCAGGTGCATTTGATTATGGACAAGGTTATAAGTTCATTAGCTTTCCTGGTACAGCCATCCTCTGTCCTGCTGTACCCTCCACGCTGACCCCACATCAGAGGTTCTTTTTTTTGCATAATAATTGGGGTTTGATTAGGGTCTCTTAAGCTGATCCTGGATCAGAGTTTCAGGGTGTAGTAGATAGAAACTATCCAGAGTGCTGAAAGGCATGGACATGTGTCCTGGAGAAACACTTGGAGATGCAGTCGCAGGACATGTGCACTATGGGGTGAGTTATAAGAGAGGTTAGCTTAGTCAGACCAGTAGTTCTTGTACATTAATGAGCCCATGGCCATGATCCACGAAAGCACCAAATACATTCATACATACATAGAGAGATGATTAAATAGCTCTTTGTGATTAATCACTGGCTCATTGATAGGAGATAAACAAACTTTACAAATAGCCAACCTATTTAGGCTACCTGTATCTGCAATAATTGATTTTAAGATTGTACTGCTTGTTTATGAAGAAATTAATGATCTGTCACCATAATTAGATATGCTTTTGGGATGAGTTGAGCAGGTCCCTCAGGTCATCTGGCACTTCCTTGGAAAAAATCTAGAACTGTTGAAGCTGCTTATTGCTATTATGCCCTCAGGTGGTATACGCTTTCAGATTACTTAAGATGCTCTCTAAACTTTCCTTTTGACAAGTGTGTTTGCTGGGGGCAGGTAGTTGTAGATGGGAGTAACTTCTATTTATACTGTATTTGATTCATTTTTACATGTGTATATGCAAGTGTGCATTTTGTGTGAAGCCCATTGGATTTCTGTTTGTATGAAATGTGCTATATAATAAATTTCAGACTTGAATTTAGTGGGCCACATTGCAGTTATGATTTAATTTGGTCTTAAAATGTGCTGGATCGATGGAGACTAGCATCCACAATGATGGTAATAAGCATTTTATTCTCATCAGTGCAGCCATTTTATAGGTCAGGCTGATTCACTGAACTGTTCTCACACCATTCCATTATACTCCCTCTGCACCCAGACCCCACCTACCCGGCTTTGTGCACATTTCACATCTCGTTCGAGTCATTTCTCAGGGTTGGCAGTGATTTTCAAGAGGGTGTAAGGAACTTGATTTGTAAGCAGAAGACATACAAGTTCTCATTCAAATCCCAGGTGAGTCATTGCCACACTACACATGTGAGTAATTTACAGAGCCTGAACTGCCTCTGTTAATATGTAAGTATGTAAGTGGATAATACATAAAACTTTGTCATTCTATAATTTACTTTCCCCCCACTTCCAGTCAAGGCAAATAAAAAATGTCACATAATAAAGTTTCTGCTGCATCAGCCTGACAGGGTTGGCCTTTGTCAGCGTAAGCTCACTTTTCAAGAAGTGGGCTGTCACTGCAAACCGGTCCATCTTCTTATGTTTATCAGTGTGGGCCTCCATGTCCAGATAACGTGGATAAAAATACATACAAATTTTTTTATTTGTTTCGCGCTCATGCGTCAACCATCACTTGGCTTTCGTTTGCATCGCAAGGGCAGCGAGGGTCCTGGGATGGCCACTGGGTGCAGTATCCCAGGGCATTGCTTTGCTGAGGACATACAGTATTTACTGAACGACCTTGTACGAGTTGACTGGGCTGAATGATATAACACTTTTTGTTTTGTCTGTTTTTTTTTTTGTTTTGTTTTTTTTGTTCCAGCAATCTTGGTTATACATACAATAGAAAAGGAAATACAAACCCAAAATCAGTCATGGAAAAGTTGCATGGGGTGGCCTGTAGTGTAGTGTTTAAGGTACATGACTGGGATCCGGAAGGTTGGTGGTTCAATCCCCGGTGTAGCCACAATAACGTTGGGCCCTTGAACAAGGCCCTTAACCCTGCATTGCACCAGGGGAGGATTTTCTCCTGCTTAGTCTAATCAACTGTAAGTCGCTTTGGATAAAAGCGTCTGCCAAATTCCATTAATGTAATGTAATGCATAGTTACATGCGCATTACTTATGTGCTGTAGGTCACAACAATTTCTTACCATATGCAAACCGACCACAGTTTGTCTGAATTAAAGCAAAGTTCTGCAAAGAATAGTGGGCTAAAATTCATGCACAGCGATGTGAATCACTGATATCAAATTATAGGAAGTGGATAGTTGCAGTTATTGCTGCTAAAAAGGCTAAACTGGTGGTGCAAGCAGTTATGTATATGATATAAGTGATAAAGCCATGTGTTTGGTGCTTTGAAAGTGTGATAATTGCAGTAGCAATGACTATAAGACTACAAAACTGCCATTTTCTCTCACTTGAGGACCCTAAAGGACACCCAAGTCTGAATTCAGCATGTTTATTGAACGCAAGACTATCCAAATTTATGTCCACGGGGACGTTGGAGGGGAGGTAAGTGATGTAATGTCATCTGAGCCCAGAAAAATAAAAATGTGACCCACCCACATTAATTAAAATAAAGGCAGGAAAGTGCCAGAAAATGTGGCCAATGGTTGTACTGCAAGAGATAAGAAACCACAGCTGCAGTGTTTGGTGCAGTCAGCAGCCACACACAGAGTAATGAAATGGGACCACCAAGAGTCACAGTGAAATATGCAGAAGGGGTATGGAGAAGAAGGGAGTGTTTGAGTCATCCTGCCACACACACACACACAAATGCTTACATGAAGACAAGCACACAAACACGCCTACTCATATACATGCCCCCCACCACATGGGCTCACATACCAAACATACACACACACACACACACACACATGCATGCTCACACACACACACACACACACACACACATGCAAGCTCACACACACACTTGCTGAAAGATGAAAGTGAGGGGGACTCAGGCTGATGAGGGATAGGCATTTTAGATTAAAAACCCTGCTGAATGCTATCTCATTAAATGTTCAGGGTCTCACAGTGAAGTGAATACAGACCTGCTGTGTTTCTATCCCTGTCAGGTCGTCTCTGTGTGCCTGCACATTTGGAGAGAGGTGGTCATAGCTTCAGTCTTATGTTAGGATATTCAAATGCCTTCTTGTTGTAAAGTTAAATGTGCAGACTGTATGAAAACTATTTATTCATAAAACATACCTAGAAGTTTAATAACCATTGTATTGCTACTTTGTAAAAAAATTCATTATAACTGTGGTTCTTCATAATGCTGACATAGAATTTTGACATCGATCTTCATGCTACGGTAACATGCTACAGTATACAAAATGTGTATCACTATATTGTATCTGCTTAGGCTATTTGGATGGTAGTCTGTATATAATTTAAATGAAAATATGGGCAAATTGAGTTTCTCTTGGGGAATAATGGTGACAGTGATAATTAATTTCTTCCAGCTGCTGATCAGGACATAATGGAAATCTCGTCTTTATCCAAGAGATTTATGTACACATGAGCTATTGTCCAATTTTTGGGATTAAAGAAAGACCTGTGTCTCTGAATCTTCATCCCGCTCCAGCAGAGAGTACTGTGTCTTCAGTTTGGAGCAATGGACATTCAGACAATCATAAAATAATGGAGTTTGTGGAGATGGTAAAACCATGAGGTTCTAATGTGAGGCCAGTAAAAAGAAGCCCTACTGTGAATGATTGAGTCAGACTGCACAGAAAGTGTATTTGCAGTGGTTTTAGTTTCACTGAAAGGGCGCGCGTATGGATGCTTGGCCACTGTACAGCAGTCCCATGTCTGTGTTTATCCCTTGGCCTTCCCCGTTGTTGATATTGGCACTTGGCAAAATTCTTTTGTTTAAAGGCTATTTTTAAATGGGTAGAAGAATAAAATACAGAGAGAGTTTAACCCTGCATCTCATCATGTCTCCCAGGGGTGCCCTGAAAAGAAGTCTCCCAGCGAAACTTCAAAAAGGCAATAGCATCCACATCAGTCCAACGGGGTTGGAAGGGAGTTGTAGATTGGATCCAAACCCAGGGAAGGTGTTAGGGTCGGGGTTTTGTTTTAGTTTGGTTGGAAACAGAAGGCATTCTTTAAACCTTCATACTGTTTTACAGTACTTTTGTTCTGTCACCACCCCTCACCACCTGACCTTCCCCCCTCCCGTTGATGACGCTGTATATAATGCCTTAGGGCTTCTGGGATGGGAGACACTATCCGTGTGTTCATCTCCAAAAGAATGCAGAATTCGGAAAGGGTGCATGAATAATCAGTCTTAGCCAAATCCTGCTGATCCATACAGAACCAGATTCAAGTGGAGTAAATGAGACAGAACATGCTTAAGGGAACAACATTAGGCCCAAGTGAAATGTGGAATTATTGTCATGCTTATGTCACAACATGTCATAAACTTGCATGGTACTATGCGTGTTCAGGACAAGAGGATGACATCATCGTGGTGCAATGAGCATTTGGAATGAATGGATGCTGAGCACCTGAACGTTGTTTACAGCGATATGTCAGAAAAGCAGCCGTCCTGAAGAACGCCTGGCATTACGCTGGTATGACTCTGCCCAGGTATTTGGCAGAAAGAGGTGAGGAAGCCAGGCAGGCTGAGCTCCCTGCTGCATCTGCCCTGAGGTTCGACAACAGTCCACTCTTTGGTCGGGTGATTGAAGGTATTTATTTTGTTTTTTTCCCTAGTAACCCATAGGAATTTTTTGTGGGTTATTTTAGAGAGTACTGCAGGTACTTTTGTGCTGCACAAACACAAATTACGAAATTCATTTAGGTAATTGTCAAACTTTGAAAACTGGCCAAAAAGTCAAAAAGTTGAGTGAATCCAGGGCTGTCTCAGATCAAGAATAGTATCTCATTGCTTTCACTGCTGTCATTTGAGGCAGTTTCCTTTGTTATGTTGCCAGAGCTTGATTGCTCTTACTTTTGAATGATCTGCTCTAGCTTACATATGTGTGCCTGATCATACACTCCATGAAATTTCTTTTGTTAGGCCAACTACAAAAAGAAAATGACCTTTCAGAAAATGTGATTGGTGATATGGATGCCAGGCAGCCTCTGCTCCCTGCTCCATCTGCTCTCGCTCTCTCTCTCTCTCTCTCTCTCTCTCTCTCTCTCTGTCCCCCTCTCTCTCAAAATAGTAAACATGACTTCTTTCATTTACATAACATTGCTGTGTCCCAAACATTAAGGTGCCCTGAAATGGGGGGAATGTATACAAACACACTGAACTTTCTAGATGGTGAAACCAAAATGTACAGTATATTATGCATAATGCACACATAATAATATTTTATACAACGGATATGTCTGGTCTATATTGGTCTCGATTGGTCAGTTTGTGTCCCAGCCGTGCCAATAACCATGATACGCACGGCTAAATGTAATGTTCACACATCTTTTAATAGTATTACTCAACGTTGTCATCATCTTGCTGCTAGTAGCCTAAGTAAAACAAAATGAGTGGTACATAAAGTGTCCTTCTCACAAAAAAAATACAACAAAGGCGACATCCTCAGATCGAAATACCAGCAAGACCACCAAACCCCGACGAAGCAAATCATGACTCAGTTATTTCAATAACTGCACGTTATCTGGCAGTATCCCGATAAACTTCTACAACAAAGACAAATGTTGTGTGTGTCAATGTTGTCAGGTAACATAAACTAGCAAGCTAGCTAGCTAACTTTAGTGCAGTGGGGATACATTATTGCTAGCGAACATTAGCAATATCATTGCTTAGCTAGTGCACCGGGGACACATTATTGCGCGCTAATGTTAACAAATACTGGTGTTTAGCAACCAATAAACTACTGTTCAGAGGAAGAATGCATTTACCATAAGACACAGTTCCATTAAAAATACATTCTTTTAAAGTTTGTCTTTCTTTGGTGAAAGTTTCAAAGAAAAATGTGGTAACTGTTGTATAAAAGTGTTATGGAACTCGAACCTGTGGTATATCGTGGATATCGGCACAGCTAGGGGGTATAACGGAACTTAAGTGTGCAACCACTGTCCCTAATTCTTTTAAGTAAATCTAATGATTTTTCTTTTTTTGCTTTGAGCGTAGCATGAGTATTTCTGATAAATCACTGTCTCTGTGTAGGTTTGATATGTAATATCTGTTTAATTTAAAGATGATGTTATCAGCACAGATTTCCAATGTGTTTGCAGTTTCTCCAGAGTGGAGACACCTGCCTTGAAGCTGTTCCAGGCCTGCACGGCAGATCACCCACACAGGGAGCAGCAGCTCAGGAGTACGCTGAGTACGCTGGGTGTGATAGATGTGTAAGGGGTGAAATGTGTGCTGAGTACACTGGGTGTGATAGATGTGTAAGGTGTGAAATGTGTGCTGAGTACACTGGGTGTGATAGATGTGTAAGGTGTGAAATGTGTGCTGAGTACGCTGGGTGTGATAGATGTGTAAGGTGTGAAATGTGTGTGGGGTGTGTGCTGGATGTGCAGTGCTGGGGGTTGTGAGGGGATCTCTGAGGGTCGTGACTTGGTTTATGCTAAATCCCGGGTGGATTTTGGGCTTTGCAGTACAGCGCGGCTGTGCCTGTACTCATCTGAGGAGCTGAGGAGAGCTGTGTGGAATTCACAGCTGCCTGTTTCCGTACGGGTGTCAAGAGTACTTCAGCCAAGCCCCCAAAATATCACCAACCAGACTGTATCCACAATGCAGGCTGTGGATTAATCTCTTTGCCTGAGACCTGTCTGTCAAATACATGTCTTAATTTTAAAGCTTAAAGCTTTTCTGGTGAGGCAGTTGATAGTTTAACCCTTTACCTTTAACAGAACTTCATAGCAGTTGTGTGATGCCAGCAGCTAAGCACAGTGAACCTCATGCCCTGGCCTTGTGTGAGAAGCTATGCGTATTTGTGTAATTATCATTGTTTCTTCACTACACAGGAAACTGTCCAGTGTTAATTTAACTCTAACAGAGTACATATGAGTCCAATAGGGACCATATGTACTCTGTCAGAGTTGATTTCATGCAGACAATTTTACTGTGTTCCCCCAAATTGTGGTGAATCTGTAATATCTGCAGGCCTGATATCAGTTACTGTCTATGGCCAGTTTTAAACGCTTTTCTTTCACTCAAATGAAATGTGTGTTTAGTTTGTAGTGGACTAAGCATAGTGCATGTTTGAGTGTCCTTTGGAACACTGCTGTCATGATATTGAAAATGAAGTACGGCAGTACTTGCAGTTAAGAAAACATTTCGCAAGCTGGTATAATTTTACCGAAAATCACTTAGTATTTAGTGTTGGAACAATGTGGGTGGCTATCTAAATCAGCAAGCTCTGTTATGTCATGCTAAAGTGACATAGTACTGTGTAAAGTACCCAGAGTGCTGAGCCTTCGATGTGTATGGCAGGTCATACAGGGTGCAGAGGGACTTTGAGGATCATACAGCTGGTTTGGGTGCAAAGAGATGTGGCATGCCATCAGGTTCACTGCCAAGTAGAACTTTGCTAAACAGCACCTCATTAAACTACTTCAGCCTTTTTTGAATAGATGGTCAATAGAATGTACTGTTTTGAGACATTGGTCAACCATAGAAAACACAGAATTCTAAATTATTTTCAATATAATTTTGTAGCAATCTCAAACATAACTCTGAACCCAAATGCACCAGCTCTTCCTGTCTGTGTGTTTTTAATTCACAGTTAAATGGAAACACGAAGGGCTCTGGTTTTAGGGCTGGTCAGCCTTTCCCCCTTCCCTCAAAACCAGGATAAGCCTCTGACCAGGCTCACCACAGATATTTACTTGACATCTTTGCAGTGCTTGGTTTTCATTTGGCTTATATATGTGTATGTCAGTTTGCGTGTGTGTGTGCGTGTGTGCATATGTGCACTTGCGTGTACAAGTGTGTGTGTGTGCATGTATGTGTGTGTGTGTTGGGGATAGGGACATCCATGGTTTCATAGTATCTTAGTGCCCAACACACTGCCAAAGAAAATGTCAACATATCATCCACGTAGCATCCATGTGTTCCCCATACAATTTGCTGTACCCCTGCCCCACCACAGCCCCCATCCCTCTTTCCCCACCCACAAGCCCACCAAATGTTTTGTTTGGTACTCACATTAATAATGATAATAATGCCTTCTGAATGTCATTGCTGTGACATTGCATTGCATCCTATCATAGCTGCACTCCCGACTTAAGACCTACTAGGGTGCTGTCTTCAAATCAGGCATCCATTTTGTGTGCTTATGAAACAGTGAAAAATTATTGTGAGGGTTTTTACAAAGATGAGTGTTTTCCTTTTTAAATCTTGGAATTAATGATGCTGGCTGAAAAGGTAGTCCATCATCCCACAGCGACAGTAGAAATCCGACAGGGGGCCGGTGCTGTGGAGGACAGGCCTTTTGGGCCTGGGCTCTGTATGTTTTCTTTATTCACTCTCACCGAGACCATCCGTCTCTGGGACTTTATTTATCGCCAGCCTCTCTCACTCCCCTGCGCTATTTTTAATGTCTTTCACGTTTTTTTTTTTCACTGCCGCAAGGCGGTCAGAGGCCATTTTGGGAGATGAGGTCACCGCGGTGGTCACTCGGTGGCCAGGTGGGTGTTGGAGTGGGGCTTTTTCCCCCGCAGCGCTCGTTGCTATCGAGGGCCCGGTGGAATAAACGCGATGACGTGTGGCTGTTATCAGTGGATGCCATCTCCTTGCGCTTGTCAGCGGTGTCTCGCACGGTCAGAGAGGGGCTGAACGCTTCATGGCTCCTTTTCAAAGCACATGCCAAAACTCTCCACAAATTCCTTTCTTCTCCACCTCTTTATACCACATCTATTACTCACACTCAGATGATATATCGGATCCTATATAATCACCTTTTTTCCCCTAACTTGATGAGGTCAAATCGCAGTGACTCTGAAACCACTATACTTTTGGATTAAAGGAATGTGTTGAAAACTACACTTCACCTTTTCTGAAAACATTTCTTTTTTTTTTGCATTGTGTATGTTAAGGTAGCCAAGAATGGCTCATGTTTTTCTGATTACTGAAGAACAGCTTCGTGAAAACATGCACAAACATGCATGCTCATATATTTGTGTGTGTCCGTACAAATATGTTTGCAGCATTTCTTTATTATAACATAAGCAAAAATACTGCAGATACATCAGTGCAGCATTTTATAATCACTGAAAATGTGAAATTGAAGACAATATTCAAATGGTTTATAAAACTGCTGCACTATAGAGCTGCACTGATTAGCATATTGATAGACATAGTTAATCACCTGTCTGTTTTGCTGAATAAGTTCAAATACAATAATGTTTTGAAAAAAGATACAGAGCATTTTCACATGAATTTTTACATTTGTAATATGTATTTGCTGATATGTGAAGGAAGTAGCGCAAAATCATCACCATCATGGTTGTTAAATCTGCTAGCCTTTACACTTCATGTATTGGCTATACGCTGTGGGAAACAAGACCATGCAAACTGCACTGTCTGCACTGTAAACAGAGCTTTTCATGTACAGTAAGGGTAGTGTGACTAGTTTACAGTTTTGCATGTAAACAAAATGTATCCTTTCATAGCTACTGTTTTGGCCTTCGCTGTCCATGGGATGTACGATTTCGCTTTGGCGCAGGCGGCTGGCCTGGGATGCTGAAACTGAAAGGCTAATATAGGGACTCTGCAGCCGGGTTCACTCACCAGGACAACACAAAGACCTCTCGCATCGTCATCTTATTCCTTCCGTTTGTTTAAAAGTGTTTTCTTGTGAGAATGATTGTATTTCCACAAGTTTATTTATCTGTTTTTCAAAGCTTATAGTTGTTGTTTCCGTTGTAAATATTTGTTTCATGATTCTTTGGTTTCGTGAGCTTTTTTTTTCTCTCCATTTATAATTATTATTATTTGTTTGTCATCAATCATCGTTCTCAACCGAGCCACCTTGCCAATGAATGAGTGTTATACATAACAGAAGTCACTAATTCCAGAAAAAACATCCTCGCCGCTAGGACCCGCTCCCATAAGCATGGGCATAACACTTAGTACGCTGAATGAAAATGTAGCATTTACCATCTCAGTTGCAGTCTGGATTTCATAAAATGGCAGGCCAATTAACAAATTCTACAGCTTGATTTGAGAATTTAAAACGATCCCTGATTAAGCCAACTAATGGAAAATTTGTACAAAATGTACCAGGTAATTTTAAATGTTGACAGCCCTGAGTCATATGAAAGCAAAGGCTCCACCATGCCTGCAGTCAATTTGTACACCCTACACCCCAGCCAGGTCTCTCTGTTCCACAGCCTCAAGGCGACTAGCTCTCCCCTCTCTGCATGGTGGCTTCTCCGAGTCACAATGTTTGTATGTACTGGCCCCCTCTGGAGAAAGCTGTCCCAGACTGTGCCAGTATTCAAAGGTCTCCAACACCATTCAGCGTTAAACCCTGCAGTAGAAGGCTCAAAGGCAACATTTTACCATTCCACAGTTATTCTGAATGCTTATTATTCTCTTTTTTGGCTTATTGTCAGATGCACTGACTCAGTAAGCCCCCTGTCACTCCCCAAGATAAAGACATGGCCGTTCGCCATACGAGCGTGGTGTTTATTCAGCGTGCTATGTGAGAGTACAGTGGAGGTATTAATACCAGATCCAGGAAGGCTCTTACCAATCAGTTCCAGCTCATGACGTGGAGTTTTCCGTGTCATGTGGACTTCACACTAGTACATCGGTGGCAAAGAAGCAAAACCAGTCCACATGTCATTACTGGAGCAAAGCAGTCTGCTCACCATCCAGGGCTGAGGGCAGGACTGGATCACAGGAGACCTATCAACAGAGTGCATCAGACCTCGATTCATTTTTGCAGAGAAAAGTAAGAAAAAACCCCTGTGGCTTTTTTGGGGTTTTTTGTCCTTCCCATTACGCAGCTGTGCGATAAGATCATAGCTCCAAACAGATCTGAGCTGGAAGTGTCCAGATGTTCGGGAGTGCGGGCTTGTCTGGAGATTCAGATACATGGCCTGGCTACCATGGGGCTTAAGGAAACTCTGATCTGAAACAAACCTGTCCTCTGTGGATTAAAACAACTCTTGTACTTTTTCTCATTAGAAAATGTGTTAATTCAATGATTATGTGGCTTCTGACACTCGCTAACTGCAGTCTGTACTTCAGACTTGTTCTTTTTCTGCTTGGAGCATTAGAGAGCACTGCTTTCACTTCTTAGATGTGATAGCAGCATTCCAACTTTGGCAAGGGCAGCAGTGTGGAGCAGTGGTCAGAGCAGCAGTGTGGAGCAGTGGTCAGAGCAGCAGTGTGGAGCAGTATCCAGAGCAGCAGTGTGGAGCAGTGGTCAGAGCAGCAGTGTGGAGCAGTGGTCAGAGGAGCAGTGTGGAACAGTGGTTAGAGCAGCAGATCAGTGGTCAGAGCAACAGTGTGGAGCAGTGGTCAGAGCAGCTGCGTAGAGCAGTAGTCAGACCAGACAGACTCCTCCTCCTGGCAGGAGTCTAATATATTGCAGAATTTTAGTCCTTGTGACAGAGAAGATCAATCCTTTACCTTTAATTCCTCAAGAACTAGAATAAATTAAATGGATTTTGTGCACGCACAGCACAAATCACCATTTTGTTCTTCACAGTGAGAGCAATGTAATGTATATCATGTGTTTAAAAAGCCAAATGGCACATCAGATCATCCACAGGCACTCCCTGGGCTCATTCTGTGGCTGTCACACACATTTTGCCGTGAAGGCCACACACATATTAGTACCCCCCAAGCCATGGCACTGCATCTGCTGGAATGAGTGAGTTGTCATCGCCCCAGGAGGAGAAGGAAGCCGAACGCTCCTGTTCTGTGAGCTTTGGTACCAATGCAGACAGACGGTATCTATCAAACCAATATTCTGCCCTCTACCCAAAATATCTCCGCTTCAGGAAAGGATGGAATAATTAGATTATGTATGCCATTTAGACACAAAAATGGTTAAAGGTTCTGTCCGTAGTCCTGACTATGGAAGAATAAGAAAGAAAAGAAAGAGAAACAGTGCCATATGCCTTTAGGATGATGTGGTCTTGTTGCTTCGGTGGCAATTTCAGGTCCACTTGCTTCACGTCAACAAGGTCTACTTGTTACAGGGTTGCTATGAATGTTATATTTGAGCAAGTACTGAAATAACCCACCACACTGAGTGAATGGAAACATGACTATGAAATAGGGGTGGAAGGAAACCTCTCCCATAAAACATTCCAACAAACACACAATTAACAATTATATAGAAGAGGATGGCAAAATATGCTTAATGTCATAATTTTTTTATATTTTAAATATTAAATATAATGAGAAAACCATGTCACCCTTCAGGTAATATCTACTGTGAAAACCATCCAGCCCCACAAGTATATATACTGTCTGCCTCTATGGTAATCACACTTGTGTAATACTGGTCTGCTTTGCAGGCTTTGTTCCTCTTCTAGTCCTAGCCATATGTACAGGATCCCATCTATGGTAAATGGTAAATGGTTGGCATTTATATAGCGCCTTTATCCAAAGCGCTGTACAATTGATGCTTCTCATTCACCCATTCATACACACACTCACACACCGATGGCGGTTGGCTGCCATGCAAGGCACCGACCAGCTCGTCAGGAGCATTTGGGGGTTAGGTGTCTTGCTCAGGGACACTTCGACACAGCCCGGGCGGGGGATCGAACCGACAACCCTCCGACTGCCAGACGACTGCTCTTACTGCCTGAGCCATGTTGCCCCCACCCATGTTGCCCCATCTATGGGATAAGTTATGAATTAACTAATTATGAATTAACTTATTCATAAAGATTATCAAATAAGGCTGAATGTAATAAACAACACTAATATTGAGCTACGGTTCTGTGTGAAAGTCAGAGACCACTGACGCAGCAAACATATTTAACACAAAGTTACACAAAAGACCTCCACAACTATGTACAATATCAAATATGTCTCCACCCATTGCATTATTACAGCTTCAGTTCTTTCCAGGAGACTTGCTTTGAGTTTTTAGAAGAAATCTGCAGGGATAATGTTCCATACTTCTTGTAAACACCTCCCAGATTCAGTTTTAAATGTTGGATGTATTTTCTGCTTATCACCACCCAAGTAATACCAAACATATTCAGTGATGTTGAGGTCTGGAATCTGGGGTAGCCAATCTATTGTTCTGAGAACACCACCAGCTTGATCTTGCCATTGTACTTGCGGTCATTATCTTGCTGCACAATTTGTTCCCCAAAAAATGTTGTCCAGAGGGTATTGCATGATATATGACCTATTTATCATTTATTCAAGATTCTTTCAGTCAAATCAAATCACAATATACAACCCCACACTTGCAGTTATCCTCCACCATGCTTGACTAATGGTTGCATGTGACTACACCTACCTGACAGAGACCAAACAAAGCGTTGTCTGTCTTTCTCACATTAATAAATACAGGTTATCACTGTGGAGCATTAGCAGCAGTGTGCGGGTATGCTATTACTTTCTATTTTTGCATTTTTCTTTTTACCTAGAACCTGCACTAAATACTTTGGATGTGCGCTTGCCTTTATTATTTTAGTGAATAGATGGTGTCCAAGCACAAACATTCTCTTGTTTCTTTCCTTTTCTCAGGGTTCTTGATAGCTACACATCTTTTCAGACCCATAGCATTTAGTTTCATTTTCTCAGAGGAGGGATTCACAGAAACAACTATGGATTTGTTCTGATCAGAGGCAAAAGTGGATTTAGATTTTTTCCTATCTCTCAAAGATAACATCTTTAAGAACGGTCATGGTGATGGTGTTAGATTCAGTAGTCTACCAGTTCTTGCATGGTTAGGAATCCCATTTTCTCTCTTTAGAACTCTAGTTTTGGAATTTATTTAACATATTTTCCTTTGACTGTCATCTTTCTTATGCAGTTGAATTTCTACAGAAACTAATCTAATCAGAAATATATGCTTTATGGAGAAAAATAATTTAACTAAGACATAATGTTTTTTCTAAAGAAGATGTGCCTTCTTATAACCTCTCTTCTACTGAGTCATATTCTTGGGATCATTGCTTCCCGGCAGGAGAATACCAGGTTTTTGGCCGAAATGACTTTGTACTTTCTGTTCATGACTCAGCTGACAGTAATAAAAGCCCTAGGGGCTGTGGATGTTAATTAATCCCATTATATCAAGGTCCACCACCATATTTATCAATTTTGTCTGAAGGCTTGGTTTCCCCCACCAGGACAGAGACATTGATCCCAAACATTGAGCACAAAATCAGCCAAGAAATAGCTAACTGACAACAAAAATACTGTTTTGAGATGGCAATACAATGTCCAGAGCTGAAGCAGACTTTTTTGTGGTTGAAATTGCAGAGGGCAGTACAAACCAAAAGATCTTGAAAGATTCGGAATGGCAAAAATATCCAAGCTGGATCAACAATCCTCTGAATAGTTCACCATGTTTTTAAAACACTATAGAAGACAGAGATGATGCTTGTGACACAGCTTTTTACTTTTTACTTACTAGAAAAATGCTATTCTACTGGTATATAATAGGTATAAGTTCTGGCCATATGATATAGCTTCTTACCAATACTGTTTATGTTACAAAGTCTTCTTTGCTGATTATAATTTGGTAGGATTGTGTATAATTATAATTGTTTCAGATAAAACAGCTATTCACAATGCAGTTACAGGTAAGACGTCCCTACGTAATTTACAGGTTGATTCCAGGGTAAGACCAAACACCGCATCAAAACTTTACCAAATGCAAACAGATTAAAAAATGGAAACGTGATCTAGAAATCTAATTTCATGAGTGCTCAGAACATGCGCAAACTCGGGCAGAATGACCCTTTCGCGGCAGAGCAGAAGGCGTGCTGTGGGAGATGGCAATGGGAAATTGTGAGTTCTGACGTTGAGAGACGGTGAGGTGGCTCTCATCAGGAGTGGAGAAAGAGGCTCCCCGCAGCCAGCCCTGGAGGAGTTAACGGCTGGGGGAAACGCCGCTGAGAGTGTAATTAACTTTCGTTAGCGCTCAATGCGCCAGATCGTGACCTTACGCTAACCCCTCCCTCGACCCCCCTGTGTGTGGCATGTTTGTGGAACATTAACATTAATGAGGTTTCATTTGGTTTGCCCTCTCACAGGAGTGAGGGGGGGTGGGGTGGACTGCAAATCCTGGGTGGAAAGGAATGCAAATGAAAAATGCGAGGTGATTCTTATTTTTTTGGTGGGGGGGTCAAGGGTCACAGTCTTGGGCATTCACCTGGTCCACATCAGGTGCTCCAGCCAAGTGGACCTCTGACTTATTTTTTCCATGCGTTGTAACCACGATTAAAAGCAGAGAAGGTCGGTAAAAGAGAGAGAAGCCGAGCAGAACACCGATACTGATGGCTTACGGGGAAGTGGGGGGCGGAGGTTAGAGAAAAGAGGGAGGCTGAGCGAAAAGGGGAAAGAAAAAAGCGAAGCGATCGAGAGGCTGAGTGTGTGAAAAGTGTGATTAGTGTGGTAGCCAGAGGAATGGGAGCTGCGGGCGCAGGAATCCGCCGGTCGCGGCGGTGTGTGTGGTACCTGCAGCGCTCTCAGAAAGGCCCTCTCCACAGAGACGGCCCGGGACCCGGCCTCGCCGCCACGCCTTCATTACTCGTGGGGCCCTGTCTGCGGAGGGGGGGGGGGGCTCTCACATGCCCAGCTTCCCCATTATATGGCGTAAGCCGGCAGGAGGGGTGCAGGGGCCTGGAATTCCCAACCCCCAAATCTCCAGTTAAGGAGATCTCCGCTCCTCGGCCGGGGGGTGGGGGGAGCGGGGATTGGAGGTTGGTGTGGGGGGGGGGGGTGAGCTCTCACATATCCGCCCATTGTTGGGAACCGCGGGGCATCCCCCCGCGATGCCCCGGGAACGGACAAAGGGCGAAAATGAAAACGCGTTCCCGGCTTTAGAGCCTCGTCTCGGGGGTCCGGGGTCTCCGGAGATGAGGAGCACAGCGAGGTGATGGGAATCTGGTTTCTCTCGCTCCCCTCCTACACGCACTCTCACATTTGCAGATCCCGCCCGAGATACCCCACCGCCGTTCCCCCGGGCCGTGCTCGGCCAGAACGCTTCGAGAAAAGGCAAGGTGGGCACAGGAGAAAGACATAGTGAAAAGAGTTGGCTGTGTCCCGCTGTTTGTGGTAGATCTAATGATAATCAATTAGTCCGGTTGGAGTTGCTCTTGGCTTTCGAGGGCCAGGATTGCTTCTGTTTTCCATTAGTGCGATCTCGCGTTGGACAGAGAGCACTCCTGCTGCACGTCCATACAGTGCCCAAATGTAAACAATCTGTTTGCATAAAATTTAATTAGGCTGCAAAGTCAGGCTAATTAAAGTCGAGCAATAGCCCACAGTTATTGGTGTGTGTGTGCATGTTCGTGCAGCCTAGCATGTGCAAATGTGCATTTGCGAGTATATAGGTATGTGTTTCTGCATGCGTCCATGTGTGTAAATGTGTCCAGGTGTGTACTTGGGTGTGTGTCTGTTTTGTTTTTGTCTTTTTTCCTGTGTTTTTTTGGATATCCTCATAATGAATGCTTGTTTGAGTTCCTTTATTAAATAACTACATTGCATACCTCTGCCCGGTTGGTTTAAATGCATGTGTGTATGTGTCTGTGTGCATGTGTATTTTATGATATCCCGATTTGGAATCATTTATTAAATAACTGCACAATGTGCTCCTGCCCTCAATATCTGCGTCTGATGTAAAGGCTTCTGACAAACTCAGTACACGTAATTGGAAACACATCAGTCATGGGTATGGCTTGTTTGTCTTTTGACATATTGTGTGTGTTTTCCTGAAATCAATAAAAATGTGAAAAGAAAATAAATTGGAGGCAGAGGAAGGGATATATTTGATACCAGCCTGATGCACAGTGAGTGTTTTACCCTTTTTGAGGGTAAAACTGGCTGATGATGTGTAGGACAGGGGTCCTCCTGCTCCTGGGGTCTCCCGGCCTTGGTGCCCCTGCCTTTGGGACCCCACACTGTGGTTTATGACGGCGTGCGATCATAGCGCTGAGAGCTCTTTAACGCAGTGGAGCAGTGCTGTCAGACAGAGCCTCGTAAAAAGGCACTTCCTCTCTTAATTGAGGACGATATCTGTCCTCAGCGGTAAACCTGAAACAAAGCAGAGAGGACCCCGGGGCCAAGGAGACCGCACGGTTACCCCCTCCCCAAACCAACCGAAGCCTGCCTCATCCATCTCCTCCTGCAGATACTGAGGCATGAAACAGCCTGGAAACAGCATGGGTTTGACTGTAATGCAGCACCTGGTCTCCAGTTCCCAGACAGAGCATGCGACCAGCAGCTGAACCTAAGAACGCAGAAAACAGGCCCTGCAGTCTCCGAAGAAAGGCACAAAAAGTCCCTAAAAAGGTACAAATGCTTGTCACTAGTGTATTGCTTGGTATCCAGCTATACACTTTTCATTTGTACTTTTTTGCCTGTAAAATTAACCTTTATTTAAGCAGGAATGTCCCGTTGAGATTAAAAATCTTTTTCTCTTTTTCAAGAGAGACCTGGCCATGGTACTTATTACTTGGACGGCTATTGTACCTTCTGGGTACATTTATGAAGTCCACTGTACCTTTATTTATAAGACTGTGGCCCATTCGAGCCTGGTCTTTGAGTTAGTCTGGACACCTCCTCTTTGAGCCTTGTGACGGTTTCTCACATGAAAATCCAAAAAGGTCCAAAAAATGCAAGAGAAAACATAATACAGTTTAACTGAAAGTGGTTGCAAACTGCATCCAGTCGGTCCTACTGAATATGTATTTGCATTGTATATGAAAAAACATACATTTTAGACGTTTTAGTACATTTTCAGGCCTGGCTTGGTCCTATATCAGACCTATTGTGCCAGAAGGCATCTAGTCTACACTCAGTAACAGGATATGTCCAAGTATGACTTGGAGGCTAAATGGCTGCTGGTGGGTGGACTGGGGAGGTGAATGTGAGAGGTGAACATGTGGAGAGCTTAAACAGTGCATTCACATCCTCATAAACCATGCGCCAATCCAGCCCAAACCATACAAAAAACTAAAAATATGGAGCATCCAGTCTTGGTATTAGTCCTCACAGTGTGTAGTAGTGGGAATGATAGATTAAGTGATTTTAAGTGGGGTTTTAAGATTTTTATTTTTTAAAATCACCAGGCTCTCTACCCACTTTGGAGCCAGCTCTGAGGGAGTCTTCAGTTTCTCACATTGAAATCCCAGACTGAACGCTCCCCTAGGCTACTGTAGACTACATGCCTAACTCTTACCCACCCCCAGATCTACACCAATAAAATTCCTCCTCCCCACTACTATAAACCTAAGAAGCCCCATCCAAAGCTAAAAACAGCCTTAGAATCACCCACCCACCCACCCACCCACTCCCATGCCATTTCCATATTTGTGTGGTCCAACCAACACCCATCTTCATGGAGTTTAGGAGGAGGGTAGGCAGGTGATGCCATACCAGGGTAACACTATGCAATGACACTGTCCTGCTGACACAAGGAAAATGTGCTTTCTCAAACACCGCAACTGAATGTTCTAGAAAGTGCTATCGCCTTTGATCACCGATAATAATAATCATAACAATAGTAATACACATATTTAGTAATAAACTGTAGTATTAATACTATACAGCTCTTCACTTTGTATGTAAATATGATATTACAATAAGTATTTCACAATTGGACCGAGCCTTTGTTTAGCTGACAGCAGGACTCCACAGAGGTAACGTACATCAGCTCTGTTCTCATGCAGTATGAATATTCATCGTGGACATGTGCAACCAAAATGGGAAGTCAATTCTGCCTGCATGAGTGCACCATTTGCTTAATGGGTACAGTACATAAAGTCTCAGAGGTAGTTTCTGTTTTGACTGGAAGGGAAAAACCTTCACCCATTTCCACAAATGTGTCCTTTTTTCAGTCATTTTCTGAAAAGAAACAAAAAAAGAAAGACAAATAAAAGAAATGTGGACATATCCAAAACCCCCATCTCATCAGAGTTTTAACTTTGGGTTTGGGCGGAGGGCGATGTCTCCCTGTGGACTGCTGATGCAGACAGGAGAGGCACTTTGTCCACATCCTTCCAAGGTAATAAGCGACTGACCTGGTCAATGTCTGGTGGAGAGTAGGCTGCCTTGACCCCTGCTTGTGGATTTGACTTTTGACCCCCCTGCACTCCAGCTGGTAAGTGAGCGACACAGTTAGGGAGGTCAAACCCCCTCCGCCCGGTGCATTGCTGCTGTGAGGTGACTCAAGAAGGTCATAATCACTGTCATGCGGCTGAAGAATGTAAGAAATACTGAGGCTAGATTTGAAACGAGGCCTCTTCCTCACATGTCACAGAAAAGAAGCTGCTCACAGGCTGAGCACCTGGTCCGTGATTGATGAGGCAACCGAGGTCCTAATTATATCGGCACCCTAATTATATTACCAGCCCCTCCCTGGCCTCTGTTTGATTGTTTGTGCTTTATGTGAATCTACAGAAGACCTCTCTCTGAGACAGGCTTGGTTTTTAAAGGGTGTTGTCATGGCAACTAAATGAGTGTTGCTTTTTAAATACATTTGATGGTAAAGTGATCAGGGAGACTGTAGAGTGATGTCCTTTGATAATAATTTGACAGAGGTAATACACACGATCGATATGTAATCTCTCTCGGGTTCCCCAGCCCGACACACACTCACATAAATCTACACCTGAAACAGTGATGCACACAGCCCTTCCAGATGCTATCACCATTGTTCTCATGCTATCCTGCAGTTTAACAAAGAGATTAACTGCAACATGCCTGATGACACATTCACAAGGTAGTTTGGGAATTATTACTCATATTACTGATATTCTTTCCGAGGTGGATTGATTGAGAAAACGCTATCTGAGGCCCATTTAAGGGACAACTGACAGCAGGGCCAGGCATGCCATTATCCTGTGCTTTACATTGTAAAAAAAAACACAATTTGAATTTGTGCATGTGTCTGTGCATGTTTAGACTTTCCCTTTCCTACTTAGAATCTCTGAGGGGGACCTTTAGCTCGTGAAGACAAAGAAAAAGGATTATATAGCACTAAAAGTATTGTTGGGGTAGCATATTCACGTTCAGTTCTGTCAACAGAACAAGGCTAACACTGGTGGAAATGATCTGAAAGTATTATTTCCACATTATTGTTGTGAGGTTGAAGCAGTGACCTTAAGATGTTCAAGACCAGGCTTGACAAAATACTAAGTATCACCTCGACCAGTGGTTCTCAATCTCAACCCTTTAGATAGGTTTGGCTGCAACATATCACGTGGGCCACAATGAAAAAAAATTTAGTACACAAAGTTTTTCCCTCAGAAGTATTACAAATTGTTATAATACACATTTTTACATGGTGTTATACATTTTGATGACATTTTAAGATTTGAATCACATTTTATACATTTAATACTTACCTTTTATATTGATTATTAAAATATATATATATATATATATATATATATATATATATATATATATATCAAAAAATGTGCTGTTTGGTTGATTCCAGTGGTTTCCTTAACTGTTGCCTTGGTGGAACCACCATTCTGTGTCAATCACTTTTTAAACTGCATTTAATACACTTATTTAACCTGTTACCTAATTCCAGGAAAATATCTCATTCAAGCATAATTTCAAGCAATTCATATGGATTATGTAGCTACCAGATGTTTCCAATGTGTACCTATGGTATATACAGTATACATTTCCTATATTTAGACATGGACATGAGATCTGAAATGTGTTATTACCTAGTCATATTCATGTTATAACAATATTATTATTACAGTGCAGTACAAGACCAAAAGATACAAACAAAATACACTTTTAATTCACACATATATGTAGTTTTTTTCTACCCCGTGTCATGGGATATACAGTACGTACCTCTGAGTTCTGGTGGGTTTGGTAAAAGGCGTACTTAATTTTATTTTTCTAATATTTCTTCATTAAACTTATGTTGTTTTTGAATTCCCACGGCCACCACATTAAGCTAGTTTACCTAGTACATCATTTTTTTTTAAATGCACTTAATGCTCAGACGTACACATATATGAGCCTGGGCTTTTCTTTTTACACAGCATGATTTGGGCCACACGATTATCTAGACTTAAACTGCATCCTTCCCCCAGTTTACTGGTTTAAAAACACAGCCCAATGTTATAATGTGCTTCTGCTTCTTTCAGTGTATTCATTTTTTATGCTATTGTGTTTTGACTGGAAATACCTGTATTTACTACTACACTGACTGTGATGCAAAGTCCAGCTCCATCTTCAGGAAGCAAGTGGTTCAGACAGTACATCTGGACGTGTATATTGTGTAGTGTAGTGTTGGGGTCTGCCTCATCCTCAGATTTTTATTTTATTTATTAATTTATTTATTGGTGATTCTGTTAGAGAAACCTGCTCTGGGTCAGTCCCAGGTCGGGTCAGAACCTTGGCATCTGTGCGGTTATCAGGCCGGACGGGGGCTAAACATTTGATACGACTGAGAATGGTCCAGTGGGCTGTAGGTGGCCACTTGAGCTCTTGACCCTGTTTAATAGCGACACTCTTGGGCTTAGCAGGCTTAGTGGGAGAGATGCAGGGAGCTGAGTTTGCTGACTCAGGGACATCAACACTATGTATGTTTCATTTCTTTTTCAACTTGAAAATCTGTTCTTCAATGGCACTACACATGAAATTACGTGTTTCCAGAGTTTTCAAAATATGTTTTGTATGTGTTACAGTATGTTATGAATAATTTGTTTAGTTTATTTATATTATGAACTTTGTTTTTTTTAAGGAAAAAGCTGAATGGAGTTAACTCTCAGTTATCATACTGAACCATTTAGTCTGTTACAAAAATATTATTAAAAACCAAGACAAAATTTTTAGCTTCCTCAACGATTGCTCCTCAAAAAATGTGAAATTCCTTTGACTTTCCTGCCAAAACAAATACCCAAACTTAAAGAAATACATGGGCCACACTAAAATTGGCGCTTGTTCCCAAAAGCAAACATGAAACAATATTGAATTACTGGAAGGAGTTCACACTACTCTTGTTCCAAAAGCGACATTAAAAATGTTTAATATTTTCAAGATGAAAATTCATGGTTGTTTAAAATTAAGGTTGCAGTCAGTCTCCATTTGCCCAAAGGAGACAAGTATATTACATTGAGAGGAACAGATGGAAAAAGAGCTTTTAAATTGTTTTTGCTGAAGACTCACTTTTGAAGCAGTCCACTTTAGCAAAATTCCTGGGATCGATCCAGCCTCTCATTAGACATCAAGTATTCCTGCACGTTTTTTTTCGAGTACAGTGGAACAGATGTTCCTGCGTAATAAAATATTATTAATTTGGGACGGTTGTCTCCCTCAGGTCTCCTGGTGTTACTCGTTTTGCACCTTGTGCATTAAAGTGGAAACACAAATCAGCCTCTCCTCACACGGGTAGCTCTGCGTCAGGCCCCATAATCTCTCTCTGTCTCGTGTAATGTTTCGGGAGAGAAAGAGAGGGCGTGCGGTGGTTGTACTATCCAACACCTGCCATAAACACCGTTTACACAGGGAGCTCTCCAAAGGAGTGATGAGGGGTCATATTAACTATTGCGTTTGCCAACAACATTTTGCTTACATTTTTCTGAATTTCACTTTTCAATCAAGACGATGATATGTAGAATCAGGTGTGCTTAGGGCCAGGCTAAAATTAAGACCTGCACCCACATCTGCCATTCTGAATAACATTGGACACCCCTGCTTTATAAAGAAAGTAGGGGCAACCCAGGGAAAGGATTACCCCCCCACCCCTCCACACCAGCACAGAGGAGCAGATGGGTAGCTCAAACATGACTACTTCTTTTTAGATTGGCTCCCCCATGAAGGAGCAGGCCCCTGTGGAGAGGGGGCCACACCCTCTGACCCTCAAAACTGTTCCTCCCCTCTGTGCCCCACTCCCCAGCTGGAGCAAGACAAGTGACTGGTTTAGAGGTGTGGAGGGGGGAGGGGGCATTTAGTCTCATGGTTGTCATCTTTCCAGCCTGGCCTACATTGTAACCACATCTTTTTGTTCAGTCACTAACTTGTGTGTGTTTACTGAAAGCCCACACCCACTCCCAACATGCAACCTTACTGAAAATATCTTGTGCACGGACACATGAGGACATATGCATACAGTATATATTTACATTGAAATCTTTTTGATATTAGTACCATATTTTATGGCATATTTTAATCTCCGTACTTTGGGGTGAGTCTGTTAACGGTATCTGGTGAACCCTGTCTCATTTGTTTACTTGCAGTAATACCTTGCCTTTGGTCACCTCTTGAAAACCAGACTTCTGCCACCCATTCTTGTGAATGGCGGTGTGTTTGTGATGTTATTAGTGTGGCGCACAAATCCAGGGCTAGAAATGCAGTTTCATGCACCATCTTTGCTGGACTGCATCCAGCGACCTGACAGGGTGAGTGCACCCTTGTCTACACACCCTGATTTATTCGCTGGGCGTAAATCATAACCAAAACCTATTTTTCCACTTTGTCACCCATGATTAAAGAGCTTCTTTACACTCACTATAAATGACCCTCCACCCACCTCCCCCTATCCCCCCAAAGTGCGCAGCCTCACAGTGACAGATGTTCTCCCCACTTCTCTCTGACACTCTGCCAGGTTAAAGGTCATCCAACTGTGTGAAGGAGGGGAGGGAAACTACGTTTGATTTCTTGTGATTATGATATCATTTAGAATTGGCTGGAGTAGCATGAAGTGTTGCTCACAGCAGACCAGCAGTTTACTCTTTAAAGAAACTGATGATTGATGAGTCATGATATTTTGCTGTAATAATGTGGCATAACAGTTTATATATGCAAACTAATCAAAACATAACAAGACACCCAATAATATGACAACAGGGCAAAGCGAGCCTGGTAGCAGAAACTACATGGGTTGACTGATGCCTGTCAACGCAGAAGTTGAACTGGACCCTCTTTCACTTGTTTAGTAATAATAAAAAATATTGACATTATATCAGTGATAAAACAGCTCCTTCATGAAACCAGAAGTTATGTTAAATATAACTCCCATTTTTCCCATCGGCTAAATTTACTTCCTCCATTGAGGCATTTCCATCTCAGTGGGCTACATGTATTACTACAGAATGTTTTAGCTTTATTTTCTCAGAGCATTGCATTATGGTTTTGCTTTGGATAGGGCATTTGTAGCTTTGAGATTGCCATGGCAGAGAACCGGTTGGTGCTACATATCTTTTTGAATGTATTGATTCAATTAGCTACAGTAGTGTGCAAAAATTTGGGCGCCCCTGGTCAAGTGAACAGAAGTGAACCAGACTTCTAAATGGTACAAACATGACACATTTCTTCAAATTTTAAAGCAAAAAATGACTTTTAATAAATTTTTTCCATTTCAAAATCATTAAAAAAGGGAAAAAGCCCTGTGCAAAAGTTTGGGAACTCTGTCAGCTCGTACTTTGTAACCCCTCCTCGGGCAAATATAACAGCTTGTAAACGCGTCCAGTAGCCAGCTAAGAGCCTTTCAATTCTTGCTTCTGGAATTTTTCCCCATTCGTCCTGGCAGAACATCTCTCGCTCAGAAATATTTTTCAGCCTCCTTGCATGCACAGCATGTTTGAGATCTCTCGACAGATTAATTTTGCATAACCTTGCTAACAAGAACCGATTGAACAGGTGTGTAGAATTTGCTCACAACTAAAATACCCAACAAATATCAATACGCGTGACATACTCTACTATGCAATGCATTTCTAATTCATGTAAGTACTCTGGTTACCATAGCTGAACCTGTGACAAAAACATATTACTGTTGGCTATTGTTGGAAAGATAACCATGGGAGATGGAAATTGTCTTCATCAATCTTATGCTCTGTTGTTTCATTCCAGCCACCACATGAAGCTAGTCTATCTAATACGTAACAATTCTGGAGAATATAAAAAAAAGCTTATAATGTTGCATTCCTTAAATTACCACCCCTGGTGGACATTTTGTTTTAAAACTGCGGCAAAATTTACCTGTGAGAACATATTCTGCATTCTGCAGTAAAAGTGCTCATACATATTTTCCATGAGACTGGGCTGTTATGAACGCCTGAAGATCAGGTCTTCTCACTCTTCTTCTGAATTTCCCTGCATACTTGTGCTGTGCCAAAGCAGATTGCCAAGTGCCCTGATGAACAGGAAGAGATTAACATCTTCACTGAAATTGTTGCTGGAGATAGGCATCTGATGACTGTAATCCCTGTCAGGAAAAAAAAAAAAAACATGTTCAGAATGTTATGCCATTACTCATCTGTGGTTTTGTGTAGTTAGTTAAGGAAAGGTACTAAATTTTCAGCTGTGTTTGGATCCATAATCCTTCTAGGAATTTGCAGGCCAATAAAGAGATCAGTGTTATGGCTATTTTTCTAATCCTCCTTGTGCTCAGATAAAACCATACACGTCATAGGGCCGTACTGACATCTTTATAACGTCCACCTGACGATGTGGAGGAGTGCCTTGTTTTTGTCAGCTGGCCTGACGCGTTTATTAGTAGAGGACAGGAGTTTGGGGAAGAGGGGGTGGCGTGTGGGCGGTTCACTGTGTACTGCCCTCTTCACATTGGAAATTAAAACAGTTCAGAAGTACAGCTTAAAAACCCAAGCATATACTGTAACTCGGACTGAAAAGAGGAAAACCCCAGGGACAGTAACTGAGGGAGGCTGTTTTCTGACAGATAGACACTGATGAAGTGAGCACTGATTGCTGTGTGGTGGAGTACAGTTCTCCTAAGTCAGCATCTTGGTGTTTTAAAATATGTTTATTGTGTTGGTATATTTGAATTTATTTTAGTAAGGGCAAAATAGCTTGATTTTATGTGACACCGTCTGCTATTGAACATTGGAGCCCATGTAAACCATGCAATTGCACCATTCCCTGACTCTTCATGTGAGTTACTTCCTATGATCCATTATCTATCACTGTGATGGGAAAATGCTGCCTTTAAATAAGATGGATGGTTATGATTGTCAAGAGCCCCTCAGGAAATTACATCTTAAAGTTGCAATGTTAGCACTGAACAACCTAACCAATTCATCTTTCTATATGATGAGGATGGGAAAACCTGTGGGCTACCAGCAAAATAAGAAATACTGCGGGCAAAGTCACTAATGTGAAATTGATATACAACGATAAATGTGTGGCTGCAATATGGTTTTTTATGTTGTTGTCTTCATCTCTACTTTGATTGAATAGTTTGATGTATAGTCTACAAAATGCAGGGAACTGAACAAAAATCTCATGATTATGATGGGCAGATATAATGGGCCGCAGTTAAAGTCTTTACTGGAAAGTGGCAAACTTGTAAATCCTGGGCTGATTCATAATGCAGCCCAGGTGTGTGTGCCTACTTAACCAGTAGGCACGGTCCTCAGATTACCCTGCTTCCTTTCCGCAAACCGAGCCCCACCAGCACTGTCAAAGTGCCCTTTATACTGGACCCTTGAAGAGCAGGCCTAGGGCAATGGTGGCCAGGCCAAAAACTCAGGATGAAACCTTGGAAAGAACCACTCCAGTATGGGAGTCCAGCCTCCTCATGCTAGAACAAGAGAGGGAGGTTCTGTGGGTGGGGATGGGTTCTACGGCACAGATGGACCATGTGAGCTACGCATCACCATGGTCACAAAGTCTTAAATGTAGGATGAGTAGCCACCATCAGAAAACGTGCTTTTTGCATATAACACAACCAAAGCAGATTATATCACAAATACTGTCTTTTATTTATTTTTTGTTGTTGTGGTTGTTTTTTGCATTTGTATACTGTTTGTGTTTGGCTAGCATTTATGAAAAGCTGCTTTTCTCAGAAGGTTTCAAATCAATACAAATCAGCCATGTGAAAAACCTGCTGTATTTAAATCCTCTGCAAAGAGCAAAGTGATCAAAACCTCTGACCAGTTAGAACAGATATGGGCAAAGGGTCATCATTGGGTTTTGTGGTTCATGTTTCAAACACTTGTTAATTGTGAAATATCGTCATCCAGGTATTTTCTCCAGAGGGGCAAAACAGCAATTGAAAAAGCAACACAATTGAAAAAGTTAAAAACCTGCACATTTCTAACATACCTGTTATTCCCCCGCCTGGTCCATAATTTAATAAGACATAAACCAAATGGATGATCTGCAATAAAGTGGGTATTTGCCCTCCTAGCTCGGAGGCTGTAATCCAATACGGCAGTGAGCTGGAATTGAGGAAATATTGCCTGTGGCTCGAGCTAATGACTTAAAACACACATAGAATCATTTCCCATAGTTTGTGCTGAAAGCTGTGATCTACTGAAGGCAGTGGTAATGAGGACATTTTATAGTTTGAAAAATGTACTGAAAGTGTCACCTACTGGAGCTGAGGCTGCAGAAGATACTTATACAGGTTTAAAAATTAATTTGGTTTTTGTCTGCTTTTTAATTTGTTTTATTTATGTTCTAGGAAATTTAAACTTTCATAGTCCCTTTAAGTAATTTAAATTCTAGCATGAATACATACTGCATTTGTTGAAGAAATATCGAGTTTAACAGAGAGAAAGAGATCAGAGATCAATTCATTTGTAAACAAAAGCGGACGTTCAGTGCCATCCCTCCTGATTGGGTGTTTATTGGTTAGAGGTCTCATGGGAGGAGCCACTGCTTGTTTATGTGCACTGTGGGGGCAGAAGCTTGAGTGCAGAGTGCCCTGTTCTCAGTGAACCCTTATCTCCAAGGTCACTGAGCTCCTATTGGCTCAAAAGCCCTACTTCAGTGGAGCTGTGCCGACCCAGAAAACCACGCCAATCCAGTTCCTCTCGCCTTAACACTTGCATACCTGGCTCTGACCCCACCTGCCTGCTCCTAATGACACAGAAAGGACATGAGAACCAGTCTGAGAATCCCCCCATAATCCCACCCCAACAGTAGTTATCTGCAAGCAATTAACAGACTTGTAATCACTGGTGAAATCAATGTAGGCAAGCTTTATTCTTCTCTTTTCTAGTTATTTATTTATTTCAAGCAGTTTCTCCATGTGTAAAAGCACATTTTCAATCAAAAAAAGTGTGTGGCTGCTCCTCATTTATTCACATTAAGTTTATATGGCTTATATGATATGGCTAATAACCAGTAGTTTTCTTTGACATAACAATCACGCTGGATTCCTGCATTGTTACGGTGAGAGCTGTCGCACCAACTAGGCAGATCAGGCACTGTGCCTACAGCCCTGCCTTCTCACTTTCCTTTGCCAACAAAAAAATCTCAATATGACTCCCTGTTTTTGAGAGGCCCCCAAAACACGTTTTTGCCTAGGGCCCACAAAAGTCTAGGGATGGCTTTGGATATGGCTGTGCGAATGTTCTCATTTATGGCATGAGATACTTCAATGTGCTTGGGGTTAGCATCTTGAAAACAGCTGCCTTGGCAGGTTTCAGCACAACAATGAGAAATGGGAGTCCGGCGGAGAGAGAACTTTTCACAGACGAGTGCCTGTGTCAAATTAATTTACAAGCGCTCCTGGTGCACATTATTAATGTGTAATTAATGTCCTTAACTCTTCTGCTGTTATTCTCACTGATCCTTGGCCACACACACAGACCCCCACATACTGCATGGTCTCTCTTTCTCCGTAGCATACCTGCTATTCCTCCGTATGGACTCTCTTTCTCAGAAACATCTGCTTTTCTTCCTCATTGTTCCCACTTTCTCTGAAACATGCCTGCTATCTTTCTGCATGGTTCTCTCTTTCTCTGAAACATATATCTGCTATTCTTCCTCATTATTCCCTCTTTCTCTGAAACGTATCTGCCATTCTTTCACACAGTTATATCTTTCTCTGAAACATGCCTGCTATTTTCTGCATGGTTCCATCTTTCTCTGAAACATAACTGCTATTCTTCTGCATGTTTCTCTCTTTCTCTGAAACATACCTGCTATTCTTCTGCACGGTTCCCTCTTTCTCTGAAACACGGCCAGTGGTGCCCGGCCCTCCCAGGAGCACCAAATAAAGCCCCTGTTATTGTCTGTGTCTGGGGCGAGCGGTCCCAGGGGATGCAGGCTGGCCGTCTCACCAGAGGGGGGGTGGCTTAGAGATTCTCGCTGGCCCTTTCTGTCTGTTCCCCTCCCCTAATACCTGAGCATTATTACAACCTGGCCCAGGATGTGTCTCGTACCCCAATGTACCCAGACAGACTGTGCTGTGGCACGATCAACCTCAGATATTTCAAAAACAACTTAAAAATGAAAACAAATTTGTAGTGTTTTTTGATGGAAAGACCCCAGGACTCCTGTGTGAGGGGATCTGTGAGGCTTAAGTTTAAGAGCAGACAATAAATTGCCCCCTAATCATGGTGTGGTGAATATGGGTTGCTGCTTTTTGGTCGACTAATTTGTTGTTGTCAAAATTTATGACATGCCTATATTTTTAGCACAAAAGAATTCCTTGATTTTTTAAAAGAATGCTCCTGGTTGAATTTATTTCAATTTCAGCAAGATGTAGATAAGGTGATGACAGAGTGCACCATGTGTGAGATGAAGAAAAAAAGCTCATAAGTCCTGGCGTTGATAAAAACAGTGACTTCATTGTCCTCGTCGGTGCATAATTCAACCATTTCCTTTACCTTAGATCACACAGAGAAAGCAGTATGCAGCCCCCTACCATGTTGGTTCCCCCAGTGGGGCACCTTCAGAGAGATATTTTAGCAAAATTTTACACAGGCAGCTCTGTGCATTTTAGAAGTTATAAAAATGTGATCTGAGCATTTTGGACATTCAATAGTATTTGCTTTAATTGATTTATGTGGGATAAAATGTTACCCCATTGTTGGATGCTTTCGCTGATCGGGGTAGTACAATATTTAATGTTGGACTGTTTGGTGCTGTTGTGTTATGTGTGTGTGTCAATCTGTTTCTGGCTGCCTTCCACTGTAATCATCATCTCCACTATTATTACAGTCACCATCGTCGTCATCAACATTATTGTTGGCAGCTGCAGTATCATCTTAATCACCAACATTTTCTCTGCTGACTTCTAGGATTTACTTCAGTAAAGGAAAGTTTGATTCATTGGAATGGTATCTTATTCTAAACAATGCCATTGGGCTGAAGATTTTTAATTTTATTTTCAAGAATTAAAAACATTGATTGAACTTTTTCCAAGCTTAAGTCTTTGCTTGGAGAATTAATCCATGAATTGATCAATTACTGGTTTATATTTTTTCTTGGTTTATTCCAGTCATGTGTGCTGGGATCAAAAGATCTTCAAATCTTCAAAAGATGCTGCCAAATTTTTCCACTAAACCTTTGAGGAATGTCCTTTAAAAAGCTGCAGTGATTGCACTGGACCTGCAGCAGATGTGGATTTCTTGAAGGTGTCCGCACATACACTCAGTGATCACTTTATTAGGTAGACCTATACATCATGTTGTTAATGCAAATATTTAATCAGTCAATCATGTCAATGCAGACTAAAGACACACCTTTTCAAACTGCACCTTAGTCCTCCCTCCTGATCCCCCCCCCTCCCCTTCCGATATCCCTCTTGTCTAACCCTAAACCTTAAAAAAATTGCACTTACGATGACTATTGTCTTTTTGTTTCCAACAGTTCTTCATGCATGTTTTGCTAGTTATGGATTTGATGCTTTTAACCTGTGGAATAACCTCTGCACTTGTAAGTCGCTTTGATACAGTATGTGTAAATATGGGTAAATATGAACAGCTGAATTGAATGAAAGAAAAATAAAAAAAGATTCTGTTCACTGATATCTTTGGTTTTGATAAATGGTGTTTATCCACCGTTATGCAGCACGTACTTAGCAGTGGTTTGATCCGGAGGCTTATTGAACACTCAATCATCTTAACAAGTCCTATAAACAAGAGTTGGAATAGTATTTTAGTTTAGACTGAGGGGGAAGCCAATAATGTCTGAAACATGATCTATGAACTGTCATACGTCAGAAGGAGCTGCCCTTGACAGATGGCTAAAACCAAGCAGAATCTGATACTCTTCTCTGGCCCTGCATTGCCACTATATTACTGATATAAACGATTCAATTCCAGAAGGTCTGTAGTACGTTTGAGAGGAACTCTAAAACATCTTTGAAAGGGTGTTAAAGATACTTTAGCGTTCCTCTCAAATATATTTGTGTTTGTGTACCTGTTCATGCATGTCTGTGTGTGCATGTGTTTGTTTGTGTTTTTATGCCTTTTTATGTTTGCATGTTTACATGCTTGCATGGGTTGTGTGTGTGTGTGTGTGTGTTTAGTCTTGCTAAATATTGAATATCATATGTTATTTGCCATATATTAACAATGGTAATATGGTGTAGCCAGTCTATGAAATTATTATTTGTTGACTCAGTGTTACAGAAGGAATTTCAACCTACAAATCATTAAATGATTTATTTTCTAAATCTAACATTGTTTTCATTTACCTACATGAAGTAGGATTTGAACATTAAAACATGAAAAGTGTCATCTTATGAAAGGCATGAAATTAAATTATTTATGGCACTATACTGTAACATTTCTGAAGATGTATACATTTCAGTCAGTCTAAATATTGATGCTTAACCAATTGCTTATGGGTACAGAGAATATATTATTTCAAAAACATGAATGATTACACTGATTATGAATTTGGGGGAATATGCTTCAAACAACAGCCCCTTGTATTTTTTACCTTAATCTATGACTTTTGAATTTGTATTTCTTTTGGTACTGTAGTTCCTGAAGTTGTAGTTGTCTTGGTATGGTAGTTAAAGACTTGGCCTCTCTACCTTGTGTACTGGAGATATGTTCATGGCCTTACAACCATCTTATATACATTGTACCTAATATGCATTGTACCTAACATGTTCGCTTGTTTGTAGTATGACCTTGATATGCACTGTTTTTTATGTCAGTTTGGATAAAAGCATTTCCTAAATTAAATGTAGTGTAATGTAATGCAGGGATGCAGATCAGCTCCCTCTTGCACTAGTTACTTTACATTACATTACATTATTGGCATTTAGCAGACACTCTTATCCAGAGCGACGTACAGTTGATTAGACTAAGCAGGAGACAATCCTCCCCTGGAGCAATGCAGGGTTAAGGGCCTTGCTCAAGGGCCCAATGGCTGTGCGGATCTTATTGTGGCTACACCGGGATTAGAACCACTGACCTTGCGTGCCCCAGTCATTTACCTTAACCACTATGCTACAGGCAGCCCTCGGCTCCCTCATTGTAACACATTGAAAAAGCATCATAGACTTTGGCTTTCATTGGGAGATAAGCATCAGACAGCATAGAAAGGGTGAATCTCTCTTATATTGAAGGCGGAGCCTCCGGATAATCTCTATTTGTATCTTTCTCTATACTAACTCCTACTCCTCTCAAAAGAAGTAATTATCAGCTTTCTCTGTTTCCACACTGTGTATACACTTGCTGTGGGTCTGACAACTGGATGCAGAGGGCTTCAGCTCTGCGGCCTTTAAACACACAGCAGGGTTTACAGTCAGGGCCTGCACTCTGTGAGCCCCTGTAATTAAAGGTGAGCGGCGGAGTCCAGAACCCGCGAGGAACGTAGACCGCTCTGAGTTGGGCAATATTACGCCTGTCTCCAGAGTTTACTCAGCTGCTTTCGCGTGTCGGAAAACAAACCAAACATCTGTTTTTACTTCTTGTTTTAATTTTTTTATTTATTTTTTTATCGAAAAACCAACAATCTATCTTGCGAACAGAATATATCAGCTCAGTTAAAAATAAAGACACCATCTCGTTTCTCCCGGGTCACATGAGGAGGGATTGAAGGATTGGAGTCACAGGGTGGACTGGGTTTCTCCCTGAGCAGAAACATCCTCTGCCTTGGGTATTTTTTCCCTCCTACCCGACTCCGCATGGCTGGAATGCATTGAGGTTGGCAGATCTGGCCGTGAACTTCTGGAGAAAAAGCACATATTTTTTCTCTTTCCATTCCCAGTCATGCCTGGTGACAATTGGCTGGTGAGGCACGATATCCTTTTTTTAATCATTGATATTTTTTTTCCGGTAACCACACTGTCCAAACTTCTGGCTGGGAGAGAATGCCAGGAAAAGATGAATGTGATTGTTTTTCATGATGTTTATCCACACCCTCCTGTGCCTCGTCCCAGACTATCATGGTGACACCTCTCTCAGAAAGAGATCCTTTCTTAGGGGTTGATGGGCTAAATTTTGGGTCATTTGACTTTTGAGGTTGGCATTTAAAAATTCCCCAAGAATATAAATAATGGCACCAATGCCAACAATGATGATGATGATGATGATGATGAGGATGATGATGATGATGAAGATGATGTTGATGATGATGATGATGATGGTGATGATGATGGATTCATTGAAAAAAAGAATGTTTCCCCAACCACTCCATCCCTCTCTTTCCAGGTGAAATGACATTGATCATTACAGTAATGACTACTCCGGGGTCATGCTGTGACCTGCTCCCCTTCGAGGTCCCACAAGACACAGGTGTGAAAAATGGAGCCAGACTTTCTTCCTCCTCCTCCTCCTCTTCCTCCACCCCCTCGCTCCATCTCTCAAGAATCCCTGGAATTTCTCCTCCTCGTTGTGTACATTTTTTTGTTCCACACATGTGACTGCAATCCCACAATCCACGTGATGACACGCTCTGACCTGTTCCCTGGTGGGGATGTGTGGGGCGTGGGGGTGTGCAGAGGGGAGTGGGGGTCACGGCCGCTGGCAAACACAAGCAGCCCATTGTTCACCCAATTAGCAGGATGCGGACATGCCTGGAAACCCTGCATTGCACCGCGGTACGCCATACCACGCAGGGGGACATTGAGGAACCGTATCAGATAAGGAAGCACACAGCTGCTGAGGATCCTCCGTCAGCCAGGAGAGGTGCCGCACAGACAGGCACAGAGCGTACTCACTCACACGCCACTGTTTTGTCTCTTGCTTGTTGGGTGTTGGGGGGCGGGGGGTGGCATATCTCTTAAAGGGAACCACATTTACAGTTGGGTTTATCTGTCGGCCTATGGTGGAAGGTGGAAGGTGGAAGGGGAGCAGGTGTTGTGTCTGTCTGAGTTTGTCCTGTGACGCCATCCACGTCTCTGTGACGTCCTGTCTGCAAACAGGCTCTCTTGATGTGAATGGCAGGCTACAAATGCATGCTCTCTCAGAACAGACTGAGAGGAAATGCTTCAGGATCTGTCCTCTCTGTTCTCCCAAGCCTTACAGCTCGGCCTCCATAGCGATTCCGTGTTGCGCACATAAATGTGCAATGCAGACAATATGTATTTTCAAGCCAAATGTTCAAGTAATTTATTTATTTGTGAGCAAACTGTGGTAGTTTGTATTATGGTAAATACCATTCAAAAGAGGAACACCAGTACATCAGTACATCATCTGGTCAGTGAACCTACAGCAATTTTGTTTCGAAAACTAGGCTGGAATCATGTGATTTGACAAAGCCAGGTCTCTCCCCCTCTCATATTCCACGCGCATACTGTGGAGCATGTGCAGGCAGTGCAGGGGCTCCCTGACCCTCTCTGCGGGGCCCTGCAGGACGATGAGGGCAGCCCGCCCCAGGCAGGCCCCAGGAGGGCCCCAGGCAGGCAGGCAAGCAGCTTGTGACCCTGCCCCTCCTGCACCTCTTTCTCAGTCAAAAAAAGTATTTTCCATTTCTGCCCTCCCCATGCACTCTCCTGAGGTGTGCCTTCCCCCATTAGGGAACTCAGTCACTCTTCTCCTAGCATAAAGCCTGGTCAGAAGGACTGATATAATAGTCTTTAATATAAAAATATCTCAACAGGCATTTCCAAGCTTTTGAATCAATGAAATGCTCTCCCAAAAGCAATTTCCCATCAAGCTTCTTGAGGTACCAATATTCCTCCTGAACCCACACACCAATAATAAAGCTGGTGCATATGCTCTCCCCAAGGAGTCAGTGACTAATCTACGCACTACTATCAATGGAGAGCATGTGCAGATCTGAAAAACAATCCTCTGAACAAAAACTAGTAGCTGCAGACTGTCGTGATAGTCAGCTGATAAGATAGCTGCAGCCGAGGCTATGAAGTTCGACTGTACGGCCCTGCCTGCACTCCTGGTCAATGTCTATGCCAACTGAGCCCTTCTGGAATCCTAAAAGCCCTTTACATAAGATGAACCAGTGTAAAAAGTCTGAATTCCAGCAACCATCTTCTGAATGCCTTCAGAGCAGAAGCTCAGACTCCTGTATTTCATGCAGGCTCATCATTTCACCTTACCTCAGCACGTCTACTGTTCTAGCTTACTTAGGCCACTCAAAAAAAGCCCTGTGAAAATACAGACTGCCAAGTTCAATTTATTTAATATAGTGCAATACATTAATACTTAAGAAAACAAACTGGAAAAATTTTGACCGCGTCCAAAAACCAGTCAGTGTGCGGGTTATGGAAAACAGGGGGTGCGGCAGAAATTCCTGGTTTAGCCAGTGAAGGGGGGAGAAGCGGTTTCCATAATTGTTTCTTCTGCTGCCATTGCTGATGTATAAAATGCTCCGGTTTGACAATCACCAGTTAAGCGTTACTGAGCTGTTTCTCACCTCTTCACCTCTATCTCTCTGGAATGTGAAAACACTTTTTTTTTCCATTCTTGCACGGTTCCGTTTGAGAACCTTTTTTGGGTATGTGTCACCATAAGTGTAATGTGCATCACAAAGGGTTCGTAACATATTCCTTCACGTGGTGTTACGACTTCATAAAGCAGTTATGGGCAAACATTATGTTCTATGACGGCTGGTAAAGAGTGATGTGCCGCATGTTTTTGCATGAATCGTTTGATTTCTTTTTATTATTAAGCATTTCATTGGTCTCTGTTCGCCACCTGTACTAGAGTTGTTCATGACTGCTCTATAAAATAGTAATACTACACTCATGAAGCTGTCATATATGCTTTATTAGGGTTAAGAAACACATATCTACTGTTGTAAACAATGAAAAACTCAAGGTGAGAAGTTTGCTGTTTCCACTTTCAGGTGCTATCTTTATTTGATACTAAATAAGCCCTGTGTTATACCTGGGCTACTAAAAACATTTTAGCTGCAGGCCTCAACTCAGCCGAGAATTTGACTTTGTCTGCATTCCAGTAACTGCCACTGTGAGGTTATAGAGCTCTCACTCTCACTCTCTCACCTTTTCTGAACTTGTCCTGCCCTGCAGGCACAGTGTGTTTGGGGAAGTGGTTTTGCCTCTGCACATTGAGGTTAATGTATTTACTGTAAAGCAGTACATGTGCCAATGATTGTGGCTCGACTGTAGGCGCTCTCCGTAAAAAGCGTGTGGACTAATAATATAATTTATAATCCATAACATTTTCATAGGTCATTCAGAAATATGGAATAACCTGAAAAGTATTTTTCAAGTATACATAATGTAAGGACATACATGAGTACTTACCTTATGTATTATATACCATGTATACAATTATCTATGATTACTATCTTCATTTCACTGAAATGAATGTGATCCTAAACCAAATTATGTGCTGTGAAAGCCTGTTGAAGATGTACAGTGAAGCAGACCTGGGTCAAATAAGTACGTAACTGTTTTGGATTCAAATACTTTTCTGTGCTCGATTGATCTTGCCTGGTGTAATCGAGACAACCAATTGGTCCAGAGGATGGATTTTGACCTTTTCCAACACACCAGAGAAGCCCTAAAGTGTAGAAAAGTATTTGAATCTAAAACAATTACATATTTGACCCAGGACTGCTCTGAAGGTGTACTGTGCAAGCCTGTAGGATATGTGGGCCTACTGTGAAAGCACACTGTAGATGTCTGTAGGACATGTACTGTGAATGTACACTGTGGACGTCTGTAGGACATGTACTGTGAATGTACTCTGTGGATGTCTGTAGGATATGTACTGTGAAAGCACACTGTGGATGTCTGTAGGATATGTGCTGTGAAAACACACTGTGGATGTTTGTAGGATATGTGCTGTGAAGTGCACTGTGGATGTCTGTAGGATATGTGCTGTGAAAACACACTGTGGATGTCTGTAGGATATGCGCTGTGAAGTGCACTGTGGATGTCTGTAGGATATGTGCTGTGAAAACACACTGTGGAAGTCTGTAGAGGGTATACTGTGAAAGTGTGCTGTGAAAGCCTACTGAAACGTCTCACGCTCTCCACTTATAAACACCTGTCAGCCCCGTGATCACACTCTGTCAGAGACCCTATACTCACATTCCTCTTGTGAGAGACAACAGAGCTCTCTTGGAACCTACTCAACACACACCTCTCTCACACTCTCTCTCTCTATCCATCACTCTCTTGTTCTCTCTTTCCCCGTGAGAGACACATGAAGCATATCACAGTAAAGTAATATGCAATGCAGTAATATACGACGCCATTGGGGAATCCAGAACTTCCAGAAGAGAGTGTAGCCCTCTACGTCGCAGAAGAGCGGAGAGCATGAAGCTCAATCATCAGCATGGTCTGAACACCAAATCGTGACAGAAAGAATCTGAGAGAGCGAGAGAGCCCAGAGGGAGCCCAATAGAAACAGCTAAACATGTGGTTACTAAAAAAATACAAATGTGGTTTATTCTGGAAGTATGAGAAGCAGACATCCCCGCTGGCAGTGGTTAGAGGGGATCTGTCCCAGCAAATTTCCTGTGCAGAGCTGAAAGGAGGTAGATATCATTATCAAATGTGCTGCTCAGGGCCCGAGTTTCAATTAGACTGTGTGTCACTGGTGAGGGAGTCTCCTTGCTGAGAAGCAGAAGGAATTGATATACATGCACATTCCTGTATGTGATTCTGCATGTTTTCTATGTGCGTATGTGTGTGTGTGTGTGTGTGTGTGTGTGTGCATGTACATATGTGTGCATGTAATCACGATAAAAGATAGGATAGAGCCTTCATTTCCATTTAGTGTTAAAGGCCGGCATCCTAAGAAATAAAAATATATAATTTAGTTTTTCTTGGAGGAATTAATGGAATACAGCAAGACACTGAGCACAGTGGTCAACATCAAGAACAAAACAAAACCACAGAGTGGGGAAATTATGAAAATGCAGAGCCTGCCATATGTAACTGCAAGAGCCATGACTAATCATTGAATCTGGGCAGAGACTCACCCACTGCATTACTCCCCCTAATGAGCTATATTCCTAAAGCAGTACTTCCATCTTATGTTTAAAATGTTTACTTTTGTTAAGTCCTGTTTAAAATTAAATTGACCAGGTCTGAAAAAAATTCAATGAACATCATAATTTTCATCATAAGAAACCTCAATAAAGTGTGCTTAAATGTGTCTTTTCTTTATGGATCCTCCCAGAAAACCAATGTATATAACCAGCAGGGGGTTGAAATTTGAGTAAGCACCACTGAGTAAAGTATTTATGATCCAAATTAATTACAAATAAAACAAATAATCAATCGCCTCAAATTAACTTTATTCATTTCCACACATAATTAAATGCAGGAATCAGATCTTGAATAGACGTCCATTAATGCTACTTTTGAGACTAACCTCTTAACCATGCTTCATCACAAAGAGCAGCAGTAAGCACTTAAGACCCTGTTTTGTTATCACCAATGAGGAATTAAGCATTTGTGATAAAAGTATTTAATAACCAGAGGTGACCAGGGAACTGCATGATTTATCTGCCAAACGGCTGGGGAAAGTTTCCAAATAAGGTTTGTTCAGGAATCGGCCAAATGTTAAGAAGTATTTTGAGATATCTCTAAACAACCCCAGTGATATTTTAAAGACATCTGAAGCTGTCCTTGATGGGGCCAAAGCTAAATCAGAAGCAGGGGTCTCTTGAGTCCTCCTCTGGGCAGAGAATTCTCACTCAGGGGCAGCAGGGAAGGACCGAGAGTCCTGAGAATCAGGGGGTTTTCACTGATCTCTGTTTCCACTCAGATCTGGGCAGAATGAGGAAGAAGAGATAAATCAAAGATTCTTTTGATTCAGGACTTTTTAAGTCTGCATGTGAAATTGATTTGTTATTTGGTGGTGCCTACTGCCAGTCCGAATTTGGCTGTGTTGACCCATTTGCACATGATATATTGATGTATTACTTTGATATAGAGGGATTGGGGTGGGGGCAGAAAACTAATGGAGACAAACTTTGCCAGATCAGTTTGGGGCAAAATGTTTTGTTCCAGCATGCTTTTAAATATCATGTTTGGTTGTTTTTCTTGTCCATTTCTTATAGCATCTTATACAAGTTTGGACAAGACAAAAGTATGCTCTGCCAAAAAAGCAAACTGAAATGGAAAAGAATGGGAGTGGGTCGAATAGGAAAAATAGGAAAAATAGCACTAGGATGAAATGTTATACACTGAGCTTTTATAATGCCATTTTAAATAAAGAAAAATTGTACATTTTGATCATTTTAAAATGAAAAATTTAAATAATTAATTAAATAATTAGAATGTTCTTAAATTATCATTCTAATGCCAATGTAATAATCACTACTGGTGATTTAAAGTAATGGAGTTCTTGATCAGAATAAAAAATAAAAGCTTGCTCATCAAAGGGTTAATTGGTCCTGCTCTCCAAGCTGCCCTCCCACCCAATTTACTCTCCCTCAAACCTCCCCCCACAGTTCTGCATGTATGTGCAATTGTTCATCTGTGCAAACACTGCAGTTTTTCTGAAAATTAATATTGAGAAATCGGCCATTTGTATAGAATCTCACCACCATCCTTCCCCCTCAGGGGGAAACCCTCAAGTGGGTGAAATGTGGGTTTCACTTGTACTGCTGATAACCATTTATTTTACCTGCACTTGTCCATATGTACTTCTCAGCCACCCTCCAAACAGCCTGCATCCCATACCACCATGCCACCACCCTGCCTCCCACCTCACCAGCCAAACCTCCCACCCTCCCACACACAGAGACGCTCCCTCTCTCTCTCTCCCTCTTCACATGATGTTATAGCCATCCTTATAGCCACTAGCCAAGACAGTAAAAACTGTGGAATGCACTGCTTGTACCCGCTCTGGGCATAAATCACTCCTGTCCCTGTCAGAACTATTAAATGCCACATTCCACCTCCACCTTTCTTTTTTTGTATTTCTCTTTTTCACTTTTAAAGGAACATTTTTGAAACATGAAATCTAGAGGGATTTCTTTCTTTTCTTTACTACCCCCAGTTAGAGTCCAGGTTTCGTTTTCATTTTTTAAGTGGTGTTTTGAGCATGGAGAGCTTATGTTCCACAATTATGGGAGAGTGCTGAGAAGTTGGGGTAGAATGAGAAGGAGGAACACCTGCTTGTAATTTTGGAAACAAACCTCCCAAAGCCTGGCGTGACTGGCAAGCTCTCTCTCTCCCTCTCACTCTCTCTTTCTCCCTCCCTCTCTCTCCCCCTCTCTCTCTCTTTCTCCCTCCCTCCCTCTCTCTCTCCCCCCCCCTCTCTCTCTGTGATCAATCAATCTGTGTTTCTGTACATGGGTCTGTTCTGCTGATCCCCCTTGGCCTTGAAATCAGCACAGGGGTTCAAAGACCAGAACATTGATAGTTATTTAAAGTTCCAGAAATGGATCATAAGTCTGCTGGGTTGGCATTCTCTGCAGAAAATCTCTCCATTAGTCTTCCGTTCCTTGTTCATCATTTCTTTTTAAATTATCTTCCAGCATTTAAATGTAATGGACGTATTTAGCAACAGAGGCAAAGCATGGATTTGTGCAGGGGGACAGCAGAAACAGTGGAAGCGTTGGGTATTCTGCTAAATGCTAAATGCTAAATGCTAAAATGCTCCCATACTCAATGGGTTTGTTGGGACTTGCTGTATAGAGACATGTCATACAGAACTATATGTTGCTCATACCTAAACAATAGCAGTATAAAGGATGCATGAAATTCTTAAGTGTGGGTCTAGCTAGAAGGCAAATTAGTGAGAAGAAAAACAGAATTAGGCGGCACGGATGGTGCAGTGTGTGCCGCCTCACAGCAAGGAGGTCCTGGGTTCGAATCCCTGTCGGCCGGGGGCCTCTCTGTGTGGAGTTTGCATGTTCTCCCCGTGTCTGCGTGGGTTTCCTCCGGGTACTCCGGTTTCCTCCCACAGTCCAAAGACATGCAGGATAGGCTGATTGGAGAGCCTAAATTGCCCGTAGGTATGAGTGTATGAGTGTGTGAGTGAATGGTGTGTGTGCCCTGCGATGGACTGGCGACCTGTCCAGGGTGTATTCCTGCCTTTCGCCCAATGTATACTGGGATGGGCTCCAGCCTCCCTGCGACTCTGTTCAGGATAAGCGGGTTAGGATAAAGAATGAATGAATGAAAAACAGAATTACATTAAAACATGAACTTGATGCAAGATTGAAATGATCATTAGCACAAATGTTGGTGGTAGCAGATTGAACAATCTATGGCTTGGATGGTTGGAATCTAATGATTTTGCTAGTCATCCTGGCCCTATGTGGTATAGATGTTTTGGCGTGAAGCTCGCCTCCAATGTCACCTTAGGATTTCAACACTACTGTCAGCTCTCCAGTTATCAACACTGCTCTGCAGTTAAGGGCAGTGCAGTTACCAAACCGGGCTCTACAGTTAAGGGCAGTGCAGTTATCAAACCGGGTGATACAGTCCATCAGACTGCTCTCCATGGTGCAGCTGCAGTTCATCTTGAGGATCTGGAGGCTCATGCCAAACTTCTCAGTTGCCGGAGGTTGAGGAGGCGATGTTGCATATGAAAGGAGGGTGAAGCAGTACACCATGGGAACGATCCCCTTCCCCCCCACCCACCCACAACCGTTTCTAAATGAATGCTGCTTGATTTCTGGCAGAATAACATGCTGCTTTGTCTTCCAGAATATAGGAATCGCACGTATTGTTTTACACCTCCGGGCCAGAGTTTCCTTTCCTGTTTCTTAATTTGAATATTTTACATTTCAGAGTTTGTTTTTCATTTCCTGAATGCAGTCCTATCACCACACACATGGAACCATGGATTATTTGTTTGGTATGTATGAATGTTTCTAGATCTCCGCTCTCGGTACCTGCTTTGGATTTGATTTACTAAAACCTCAAGGAAATCCGTGCTTTCTGTCTTGAGCTCAGAGTTAATCTCTCATCCCATTCCAGCCAATATCAAAGGACAGCCATAAAAGCTGTGTTTTCCATAGCGATTTTGGTTAATAGAGAACTAACAACAGGGAAAAGTATTCATTTTATTTATTTTCTTTTGGAGAATACATATTTCATCCCTTTGTTTATAACCATCGCTTGAAACGAGCCCTTGGAAAGGTGTGTGCCTTCCTGCGGAACCTGGGCATGTGGGGTGGGTACGGTTTTGTGGTGCACCAGTTGGATGCCGCTGAAGCTTGCGTCCTGATAAGGTGCTGGAACAGTGAGAACGATTGTGTGCTTACACAGCGGGTGAAGTGAAGAGCCATTCAGGAATGCGTGCTGCTATCAGACTGCAAAAACAAACAGGTTCTGGACATGCTTTCAGCAGTTCCTCACACTCTTGAGTGTATCATAAACACTGGGGTATTACTTTAACCCCAGAGACCCCTGTGCTGTGGGCGACACACTGAGGGCGCTATGGTTTTGCCTCTCATTGTGCAAAGGTCCTTTCGGAGAGTGGTCCCCTGAATTTGCGGGAACTGATCTGGGATCAGCTTCTCCCTGTTCCCCTGTTGCAGAGGCTGTGATCACAGAGGAAGTCCAGCATTCTTCTGGAAAAGTCCTTTTGATTCCCTGATGGATAATGAATGATAATGAATTTGGGTCATTATCACTGCAAACGTTTTAGTGTTTTAGTGTTGCCCTACCTACCCGGCCTCACTGCAAGGCCCATTATTGCGCATTGTGTTTTAATGACTTCACGTCTGGTTTCTTGTTGTGGTTCCAGCCAGGTTGGGTTGGTTAATTGGATGTAATAGCCGCACTCGCCTCAAAGAATCGGTTATTTCTGAGTTTGTATGAGCCAGACCAGAGAACAAATCTTCCGGGCAGCATACCGGATGATGTCTCCATACTGAGACATTTACCAGAGGTCAGTTACTAGGAGACAGTTACAGGGTGGCAGATACTTAGAGGCAGTCACTTGGAGACAGTTACTGGGAGACAGTGAGCGGCGGGAAGTTTGTGCAGAGGAAATGACTGTGTCCAGGCTGAGCTTCAGGGGCAGAGGCCCTGTGTAGGCAGGCATCAGCAGATCAGCAGGAGGAAATGCTTCTGACACATCTCAGAGAAAGACAGTGATCTCTGTAGTCTTACCACTGTTTTATCAGAAGGACAGAGCTCCTAAATGTCTCTGTGTAAATGTATCACAGATTTCCCCAGATGTGAGGAGCAGCTTGCAGGGCCCATCTCAGCACCGCGTCACCATAAATTCGCTTTCAACGCAGGATGGAAAACAAACAAAGATCTCGATTTTCCAAACTCCGCTATCGTGCGTGCACTCTTGGGTTGTTGTGAATAGCTCCTCTGAAAGTTCAGTCAACCATACAGAGGGTAGATTGAGCGCTTGATAGACCTGGTATACTCTCAGACTCGCAGTCCGTTTGTGCGTGTATGCATGTTTGCGTGTGTGTGTGTGTCAGTGTGTTGTGTGTGCGTGTGTACATGCATGTGTGTGTGTGTATGAACGTGCATAAATGCGTGCATATGCATGTGTATGTGTGTGTGCTAGTGTGTGTGTGTGTGTGTGTGGGTGTGTGTGAGTGAGTGTGTGCATACGTGCATGTGTGTAGGTATATGTCTCACATGTACGTAAATTTACATACACACAGACAAGATCTAAAAAAAATATTCCAGAGCAATATAAAATAAAATTCAAAAAGAATACAATTACAATTTAGGACCAAAACATACAGGTAGAATAAGAGACCATAAGGCTAAGCATAAAAAAAGCAAAAAAAAAACACTTACATCACTTATACATACATCACATTAAAACATGCATCACTTAATTTGATAGAAGCTTTTGTTTAAAGTAACCAATGAGATATAATGCAGAGTGAAAATGATAAGTGTACCTGTAACTACAGCACTAGAACAGAGTAGCAGCACACAGTGTGATGCTAATCACTTGTATAGCTCTAGAGCTCTAACCCCCAAACCAATGCATGTCCTAGACTGCAGCTCCACAACTTCACAGCCCAGAGTGGTACAGCCCAGAATCAATAGAGCTCAATACAGTCTCTCAAACTCACTGCACAACAGTCCTAAAGCGGCAGCATTTTACAATAAGGTTCCTTTCCAATAAGGCATGTACTAATGTAGTTGCGAACAAAGTACTACTGAAAAGTTAATCTGTGCAGCTCTGTTGATGTATTTGTTAACTAATTCATGTTAACAACTATATTAGTTATTACCAAATAATTTTGGAATGAAAAAGTTAATTAATTGCTAATTTCTTGCTTAATTAATGTATTTGTCCATCATTAATTCATGTAAACAACTACATTAGTTAATGCCAATTCATGAACCTTGTAAAGTGTGACTCGTAATGCTTTACCCCGCAACCGCACTACATCAGTTCAGGTCCACAACCCATAGTATTTTGGCTATTGATTGCACTTTCACTAATGACTGCTTTGGTCATTAGCGCTAGCAGCTCTCAACAGCACCCACACCTCACGCTGCAGATAGCAGATAAAGCCAGGAGTTGAGCGGAAGCGTGGCCTCAGATTATCAGGCCAGACATCGAGGGCCTGTGTCTTTCCGGGAGGACAATGAGGGCAGATCTGGGAGCTTTGGCTGGGATTAGAGCACCTCCAGCCAATACATCCATTCTGTAAACTTCACACTGCACTTCATGCTTTGCTGAATATACAACTCATCCTGATCTCCCGTAAGAGTGATATGCCCATCCACATGTCTGTCTTTTGTATCTCACATATCACAACAGTGATATCAGACTTAAAATATATTGATGGAGTGTAAGTATCACACCCAGTCATGGTACCTATGTGTCTTATAATAATAATAATAATATTTTTTTAAAATAACAATAATGATAATATTAATAAACATGATATTATTTAAATACATAGTGCCATTCAAAGTGCTTTACAGTAAAAAAAATCTTTCATGACCTCATGCTGTGCTGCTTCCCTAGAGGAATCATAAATGCACCTTTCCCCCAGTGGTTCCTCTTGTTATCAGGTGGTGCTTGACTAAGATATGGGCTGGGGAAAAAACACGAACCCACTGCTGATTACGCCGATATGGGGGCTCTGAGTTTCAACGGGTTTGGATAGCGTGAAATAACCACTTGGGTTCAAGGCAACCCATAGCGGATCCACAGAAAGAAAGGCTGTGATCAAAGTGACCCATCATTTATCAAATATTTTTTACTTTCTTGCAAAAGTTGATGGCTGAGGTTTCACCTGCTGTGACACGACAGTCAGAGGAGTCCAAGGTAAACCAGGGTTCGAGGCATGCGCAGAATGAATTTGGATCAGTTGCAAAGTCCAATGTTTAGAAGAGGGAGCGCAACAGAGCATGTCAGAGAAAAGCTAGTGTGTACATTGGTTTGGAGGTAGGGGACCGGGTGGGGCTTTAATCTGCTTTATCCCCATACGGGTAGAGGGAAGGAGCGTACCCATTTCTTTCTCCCTACCCGTCTGATGGCACAATGGCACCTTGTTACCTGCACAGGTAACAACCTGACCCCAAAGCGCCCTACAGAGGAGTCCTATAAACCTGGGATGTTGAATTTAGACTTCTGAATTTGTATTTGTCTCATTACAGTAGTTCCTTGAGTTTTAGTTGTCTTGGTATGATATTTACAGACTTGGCCGCTCTACCTTGGGTACTGGACATATGTTCATGGCCTTACAATCAATCATACATGAATTGTACCTTATCTGACGTGTTCGATTGTTTGTTGTGTGACCTTGATATGTTTTGTACATCACTTTGGATAAAAGCGTCCGCTAAATGAAATGTAATGTTATGTAATGAGCAGTGCTGATAATTGGGTGCCGTTCCTTTTCAGCCGCTGCACCTCTCACATGTCCTGGATCTGCAGTCGGGGGAGAGAGGAGAGATGGACCGGGCCTCATCAGTCCTTTTCCCACCTCCGTGGGGTCATGCCACGAGTCATCCTCCCTCCTGGTCCTCCTCTGGTCAGCTCAAACTGAAAGGATTGTTTTCACGACCCCCCATCCACCCCAAGCATAGGTCTGTGGACTTGATAGTTCTGTGGACTTGATAGTCTTGGTTGGCATTCCGTTCCTGGAATCTGCAGATAGTTTCCGCAGCGACTCACCTCAAAGGCATTTTGTCTGTTTGTGCGGGGGGGTGGGGGGGGGTGGGTTTGCTTGGGGTCCATGAGTTACCGTCAGACCTTGCGGTGGAGAACACACAAGAAGGAACCACAGGATGGAAGGGCAGAGCTGAGTGCCTCCGGCGAAGATCGAGTTACACCAACGCCAATCATCACCAGATACTGTTTGTCTCTCTGCTTCAACTCCACACTCACAGTCTCACCAGAATTCCATTGATGGGCCCTTACTGACCTCTGCAAAAAACATGGCCGTTTCAGTACTCTATGAAGCTCAGTTTCTCCTATGAAGCTGCAAGTTTTCAAACAGCTCTGCTACCCTTTCAAATTTTATTTAAGTATTTATTACATTTATTGTTTAGACTTATTAAGTCTTCTGCTGCTGTAACCTAACCACTTCAAGTTATGATGCATTGTGTGTTCAGAGATGCTCTTCTGCATACCACTGTTGTAATGTGTGGTTATTGGCGTTAGTGTCACCTTCCACAGTGGTATGCAGAAGAGCATCTCTGAACACATAATGCATCATAACTCTAAGTGGATAGGCTACAGCAGGAGAAGTAAAAAAAATAAGTATAATAAATACCTCAAAAAGTGCTCACTGTGTGTATGTAGATCCTATATGTGTTTATATCCGCTCTCTCTCCTGCAAATTATGATGACAGACATTTCCACTTCTATTTGGGTATCTGCAGATCTCTTGATTGATGCTTTTCCATTGGCCGAGAGAAGACAACGTTTCACCAAAGTACAATCCCTGTGCATCTGAGGTAAAACTTGGAACCGATTCCGGAAATCAATTATCAAGATGCTGGTGGCTTCTCGTACATTTGCTGGTTCGTGTGACAGCCTGCTGCCATCCCATTAATGGCCATATTTATGGGGTTAAGACTTTAACTGCTCCCTCTTTAACCAAAAGAGTCTCAGCCCCCTGAACTGATCAGGAGGGCCTGACCACGCCCCAGCTTTAGCCGTGTCAGTGAGAGCTCTCGAGTAGACCTGTGAGGTCACCCCTGGCATGTCTCAGTAAAACAAAATGCCCTTTTCACAAGCCCTGAAACAGTGCCGCTAATTTTTATGTTTTGTTTTTTCCCCTCCCGACCCCCCTTTAAAACATGCCCTAATGGCTGACGTTGATGAATGCATGTAAGGGATACGCTGCAGGTAGGATACAGTTTCGGGGGAAGAGTGGAGAGAGGGGCAGATTAAACGCCTCAGAGACAGGGCAGGATGTTTGTGTTCCAATGAGGTGTGACCCACAAGGGCGGGACACAGTATCCCCCCCCCCCCCCCCAAAAAAAAAAAGCTGGAGATCCCAGAGCAGCACATAGTCTTTCATCCAGGGAGAGAATCTTGTCCTCTCTACCCTGGAGATTTGGTAGAGCAGGGCCTAGGAAATGGACTGTACCAATAGAATGTGCAGAACATTAGTATCAGTCCCTCTGGGGAAAGTGACTTCAGTTTTTTCCAAATAATTTTGTCTTCTTTTTCATTGTTACCACAGTGTGCTGTTCATTTTGTTCCTTTTAATGACCAAATAAAACATTTTGTCAATTTGCTAACCCAAAACTCCCCCCTCTTTCTGTTTGTCATTAATTCTGTTCTTTCCATCATTCCTGCTCCCCTTGTCTGCCTTGATGCAGCAAGGTCCAGGACGATGATGGACAATTTCATGTCCTGTACGATGTCTGGGATGTCCATTGTTTGTATACTTCAAATTAGACTAGTTGGCCCTGGGTGTGTGAATACATAGTAGCTTTAAAAAAAAGAAAAAGAATGGTAGGCACTCCCTGGACTGGTGGTGCTTGTTTATTTGTTTTTGCGTAGTCTCTTAAACTGTGTGTGAAAGCCCAGTGGCCAGGGGGCACAGGGGGAGGGTGGCGACGGCAGCGGTGGGGAACAAGGGTTCTCATGTCTCCGCTGTTTTGTAAACAGGGCCTCTCACCCCATACTCCTCTCACATGTTGAAATGTTTACTGGGCCCATGTAAACTGCTGCTGCTGCCCAACCAACCCCCAACACTACCGCCTCCACAGGCGGAATCTCTTCCCAGCATTCTGATCTCAGTGACCCCCAGGACTGCAGGCCTCCTCTTGTGATAGACTGCACCACCCACAGAAACAGGTTTCATTCCTCTAAATCTACGGTCCACACGCACGAGCTGCTGCCGCCACCCCTGTGTGAACGATGTTACTTTGGCTGAGATGAGGAGACACAGGACCAAGCTCTGAATTTCTGTGTAAACTAGCAGGAAATTTGCATCTCCATTACCGCTTTATTCTGCCAGTGAAATTACTCTCAAGAAAACAAAAGACACAACGGCATATTTGTAAGCATCTTCAATGTCAGAGGACAGGACAGGAATGTTGTTCTGTAAGAATGTGAGAATGATTATATAGCAGGTTAGAAGATCAGCTTAACCAACATGGTAATGCTGTGAACTAATGTAAGTTATCTAATGGTGTGAAGGTAAGTTCTGTGAATGAGAACCTGGATAATTACATGAATAAACCTAAGGTTAATACCTACAGTAGCTACATATGTGCTGTAAATATACTCCATGTCTTTGGGGCCTTGGCAGGACAAAAACATTGTATTTGAAGATAAATGATGATATCCCATTTATTTACGTCATATTATATTTGCTAAGATAAATAGATGTGTCCTCTCATGATGGAATGATCACTCAAAATATTAGCAATTGTAGTTTCCATTTTTTCTTGTTTGCGTAAGTGGGTATAAATGAATATGTGGGACAGTCTGTGTTTCTATAGGGTTCGCCTGAAAAAGGGGGTACCAGAGGGGTTAATTATTTTCTTTTCGTGACTGTCTATACTGTTGCAGGGTGCAGGGAAGGACCTCGATGCCAAATACAGGGAGAAATATAACACATGGTTTAGCTGAAGCTATGTTTTCTGTTCTCACACAACACCTAACTTAATGTTATAAATCTATCCCGCTTAACAACCCACATTAAACCATTTTGGGATTTAAATAGTTTCAGGATGACTCCATTATTGATGTTAAAAGTGAAAATAATTCTTTATGGCGAGGCAGGCTTTTATTCCAGAGTGTCTGTGTGATCTCTGAAGCACTCTCAGCAAGATATAAAGGTGGTCTTTGTCCAATAAGGAATGCCTTTGATTATGTACACCCATGTTCAATATTACTCACAAATGGTAGGGAAAATAATATTCGATTTAATATTGTAATAAAATTCCCTTAAAATGCACAGAGAACATTTAGTCTAAAGGAAGAATTAATATAACCGTACTGTAGCTGTATTACCTGCATATTAAAGATGGAAAATCAAAAGATCCTACAATAAAGCCAATGGCAAGTTCTTCATAATTATTAGGACAAGTCTGTGGGAGAGTGAGTCTTCCAGAAATGCAAAATGAGATTTGCCATGATATGTTCTTTGACTGAACTGGTCATTGTACGTTGTTGCTGAAAGCAAATTATCTTGATTGGTTCAAGTAAGTCAGTAATTGAAAGCTCATTGTAGCCTCACTCCCATCATAGATTAATGTTTTTTCATTTTCATTACAGCTACTGTGGTTTGAGGTTGTGATTGCATCTGTCCTCAAGTTTGATTACACTACAGCGATGTGGATCACGGTTCAGAAAATATGCTGGATGCAAAAATATCTGGGTGCAGAGTATACTTTTTGTTCAGTTTATTTTGTTTAAAACTGGTTTCTTGGAAAGATTGTGGCTGTTGTTTATGTTTGAGTTTATGTCTGATTTTGATTCTTTAACAGGACTCATGCCAGCATTGTGCTTCTGTGTGCGGTTTTGTTTCCTAGAATAAAAATGTATCCTGGCTGGATGACTACTTATATTCCCAATGTGGGGATCTCCTCTTCTGATTTGTGTAATCTTACCATAATCTTCAGAAAAATGCAATGTCAAGTATTGAATAAGCCTCCAATACCACCCCCAGGTCCCTCCTCTGTTCTACATTACTTAACCTAGAAACTCCAGGACCATATATCTCTTCCTTGTCCATATGGTTGAGGGTATTGTCAATAGCTGTCTATGATTTATGGATAAAGGGTGCTTCAGGACAGTCTGGTTCCAGCTTTTGCTGAACAAACCATGCCAACTCTCTGTAATTCCTAATGTAAGACATTCCCGCAATGTTATAACAATCCTTTGACAATATAGGAACATTGTGAGATCATTCACTACATGGTGAATTTCATCCTTCCGCCATAGCTAATATTAGCTTTTTTTTATAAAAAAAGAAGAGGGAACTTAAGCCATTTCTGGCCTGATTAGTCTGTTTCATGTATTTAATGACCATGGTCTTAAAATATACAGTAAATGTTCTCAAAGCAGAGATGGGGACTCCTGACTTGACTCGGACTCGTCCAAAAATGACTTCAGACTCGACTCGGACTCATCAATAAGGACTCGTGAACAATAAGAGCCTGCCAAATGTTTTCCTGAAAATGACGAAGTGAATAATGTCACAGCCAATTATTATTTTTCAATTATTTATATTAAATATATTCCTTAGTTAAAACACACCCAACGTCGTTCTACACGCCACACCGTGCGCCTTTTAGTTGCAACTATAGCAACACCCTATGCTGTGTTTCTTGCATAGCTCGCTAAGATTACAGTTCCGGATGTTGTTCCGACTTTGAGTTTAAATAATTCAGGCTCGTCGAGGCAAACACAATGATTGCAACGTCAGCAAAATGTGGAGAATTAAAATATAAGATGCGGGAGCAACCACGTCAAATTTCACAGACCTGAAAACTCATACGGAAAGTTAAGTCAGTTTACCAGCACCGGAGCTGATCCCACCGCTGTTTACTGCTGCGTTAACGTAACTTGGTTAAACAGTTGAGTTGGCCAAATGACGCGTTTCACACTGAGTATACGTTCGTGTCACTGTTTAATCAGCATAACAGAAGCGCATATTTTATTATTTTGTTGACGTTCACACAAGCAGCTGTCCATGTAATGGGATTTTGATCTGGAGCCTGATCAAGGGTTGCACTATTTGAAAAAACTTTCAGTATGTCTTTAGGATCGATATGCAAGCAGGACAGCGAGTGATTTTGAATGTCTTGTTTGGTGACTTTATGTACTAGTTGCGTGGACATTGTTTGGTATTCCAGTGTCATACAAATATGAACTGTATTTCCGAGAGAGGTTGTTTTTAATTGATGTTAAGATTAAAAGCTACCATAGAACCCGAGTTTGGCATGTACTGTAGTTGCATGCGGTTTTCAAATGATTTATAATTTTCCTATAGTGCAATTGCATTGCTTAGGATTAGAGGTTTTCCTATAGCATAATGTAGATGTAGTCCCAAAGATCATAGCTTCCGATTTATTGTATAAACAATATCTAGCTTCATTAGATTTTTTGGAATGATTAAAGTAAATGCTTAACAGGTACCTTTCATTTTAAAATGAAAAAGTAAGAGTATATTAATAAATCAGTATCATTGGCTCAGGCGTGGTAGTTCGTTGATATATGAGTAAATAAATGAAATAACCCCTATCTTTTTGTGTGCCCCTGATACCACTGCTTCTTCACTTGTCACACACTTGATGTCATATACAAAATATGTTATTGGCCAAGAACGTGACAGTCCTTGTGCTATGGCACCGCAAGCTGACAGCCAAGAGAGGATGTTGTGAAATTAGCTTGGGAGGCGATAACTGCAGCGAACAAATGTAGCTTGCCTGTTGCTATCCTTTTAACTACAGTCACATAATTAAAATCTAAAGATAGTTCAAATTTATTGACATTCTTCTTATTGCAGAATGGATTACCACACACTATGTACCAGCCAGAAAATAGAGCCCACTTTCGCAATTCACTATTTGGAATCAATTATTTTTTACTGAAGTAAAGTGGCAATTTCAGTTGTCTAAATATTTGCATCCATACACTGATATAGCCTTAAATTATAGCAGAAAGCAAATTACAGATTGAGACAAGTCTATGTTATCTTTGTCATCAAGCAATTCTCGTATTACTAAAATACAATAATACCTGTCTCTGTTGTATGGAGAATCTGCAGGTCTCAGTTCAATTTTCACGGAATCCTAAAATACATTTACATTTTACATTTACATTTTAGTCATTTGGCAGACGCTTTTAATCCAAAGCGATTTACAAGTGCATAGGTTCTACCATAAGTCAATGCATCACATCCAGAAACTAGCAAAATACACATGAAATGCTGTTCTAAACATAGTTGTCATCAGAAGTGTTATTTTTTTATTTTTTTATTTTTTTTTATTTTTTTTATAGGACGGCGTCACGGATGGTGCAGTGGGTAGCACTGCTGCCACACAGCAAGGAGGTCCTGGGTTTGAATGCCCGTCGGCCGGGGCCTCTCTGTGCGGAGTTTGCATGTTCTCCCCGTGTCTGCGTGGGTTTCCTCCGGGTACTCCGGTTTCCTCCCACAGTCCAAAGACATGCAGGTTAGGCTGATTGGAGAGTCTAAATTGCCCGTAGGTATGAGTGTATCAGTGTGTGAGTGAATGGTGTGTGTGCTCTGCGATAGACTGGCGACCTGTCCAGGGTGTATTCCTGCCTTTCGCCCAATGTATGCTGGGATAGGCTCCAGCCCCCTGCGACCCTGATCAGGATAAGCGGGTTCAGATAATGGATGGATGGATGGATGGTCAGACAAGGATAGGGATATCAGAAAGGAGGGGCAGGGTAAATCAGGAGGGAGGACTAAGGTAGAGTTTGAAAAGGTGGGTTTTGAGTCTGCGTCGAAATAGGGGGAGGGATTCTGCTGTTCTGACAGTGGTAGGCAAGTCATTCCACCACTGAGGAACCAGAACGGAAAACAGGCGTGAACGTGCAGCTCGACCGCCAGATGCACGTAGAGAGGGAACCGTAAGGTGACCAGAGCTGGCAGACCGGAGTGGTCTAGCTGGGGAGTAGGGAGTGATCAGGGATTGTATGTAAGGTGGGGCAGTCCCCTTAGCAGCCTGAAATGCCAACACTAGGACCTTGAAACGGATACGTGCGGCAATAGGAAGCCAGTGGAGGCCAATGAGAAGCGGAAATACACATAAATACACATTCTTATAACGGACGGTGATGTGTGATCGTTGTTGTGAATCAGATATTTTATCATTTTAGTGCCACAATTTATATAGACAACACAGTTTCATTATGCATGACCCAAACAGTGCTCTGTGCCACTAATTCACGGGAAGTGTGGAAGCATTTTCCATTCACTGAGGCTTCTCAGTGACTTGTGCATACTTTTACTGGTTCTTGCAACAGTTTAATGGGTGCAAAACCATTGCAGTCTGGATTCCGGCTTTGGGTTGCCTAGAACTTGCTGCTGCCCATGAAAAAAGACATTATGGAAATGCTATGCCAATAAACCCATTTGGCCCCTACATAACATGACTAGAACAAGCAGTTTGTGTTGATTACAATTTTAATTGTAATTATTGGCTTTTTCTTTGAATCCACCACTGCTTGGAGAAAGAAAAATGTAAGCCTTGTTTGATTGAATTGCATATGGGCACCTTTTCCTTCCTCATGATTGCTTCTGTCACCCTGAAGGAGTGGAAGGAAGGGTTTCAGTTTGGGGCAAGTGCTAATTCAGGGCAAAAATGCACATTTGATGTGCTGTTGCTGAGATCTTTATGAGCTCAAGCTAGTTTCAGTGTTTATCGCTCCATCCTGCATTGAGCTGCTAATTCATCCCATACAGAGTTCCTCCATCATATTCGTCCAGGGCCCTGGCAGTATGAGCACGAGTAACCAGCCAGCTTTTACTATAAAAGGATTATAGTGTCATAAAAGGCGCTAATAACAAACACGTGAATAGCACTGAATTTTTTTTTCTTCTTAAGCGATAAACAGTTACTTCCAAAATAACACTCAATCAACTTGGAACAGCCAACAAGCCTAGCCTTTCATTACTTGAATTACTTATTGATTGAACACACCCTTTTAACTTCAGTAACTGTAGCAGTGTGGTAGAGACATAGCTCTGGAATAGAGACAGCAATCATGGGTGGGAGATCCCAGTGGAGAAATCATACCCCTCAAACTAAACTTCAACATATACTATTTGCAGCTTATACTATAACAGAACAAATATATTAATTTTACACTTCAACTTCTGAAGTGTATTAAATGACAATCAGACACACATTCCAAAAAAATGGAAATACAAATAAAATGTACATAAAGATGCACATCTTAGCCCAATTGATACATTCAAATCGAGAAAAGTCAACAGCGCTTGACATATTGTCAGGAAGGATCAGAACAAAATTGAACAGCAAAACAAGCCAATATGGTTTAAACTAAAGTAAAGTAAATTAGGTATAATTTAATTAATTCAGTCATTATCCTAACCCGCTTATCCTGAACAGGGTCGCAGGGGGGCTGGAGCCTATCCCAGCATACATTGGGCGAAAGGCAGGAATACACCCTGGACAGGTCACCAGTCCATCGCAGGGCACACACACCATTCACTCACACACACACACACACTCATACCTTTGGGCAATTTAGACTCTCCAATCAGCCTAACCTGCATGTCTTTGGACTGTGGGAGGAAACCAGAGTACCCGGAGGAAACCCACGCAGACACGGGGAGAACATGCAAACTCCACACAGAGAGGCCCCAGCCGACGGGGATTCAAACCCAGGACCTCCTTGCTGTGAGGCGGCAGTGCTACCCACTGCACCATCCGTGCTGCCCAGGTATAATTTCAAATGCCAAAATATAATACATTTTCATGACTTTTCTGATGACTCTCATAAGACTTATTATGATTTAATCATTTTCTTAAATGATGGTCTACTAAATTTAAGCATGCTATAAGTAATTAATTTCATTCAATGAAGGAATCAAATCGTTAAAATATGTTTTGTTTTCATTGACATTCACAAAACAAAAATGTTAAGTCACAGTAAATGTTACAGTAATTTGATTTGAGAACATCTACTATTTCTCCTCGATCCCCTGACAGGGATCACACCTGTCAGGTTGGGCGACATTGTTTGGAAAAGTCTTGCAGCAGGACATTCCTTTTTTTTTGTCCTGTGGGTAATACGGTAATGTCTCTGTGATGGAAAGCCAGCATATGTTTCCCAATGCTGGAAATTCTGGAAATGTAGTCTTTCTACCGCCCGGAACACCCCCCACTCACCACATTATATAATATTGCATGCTTCGGGGAATTACAACTGCTCTTTTAAAAGCAATGGGTGCCGACGCTAATAGAATTATAATAAATGAATGTTCTGTGCATTATGATAGATGTGAAGGTCAAAAGTCAGGCAGAATTTCAGTCTGTGGTGAGAAGTCAGGGACATCTGCAAGAAACTTTCAGCTGAAGAGCAAGAGATGAGGTCCCCCCGGGACCTAAACAGGCGATTTGGGAATTTTTAAGAACGTTGCCACATTTTATGTTCCTTTTCTTTTTTTCTTTCAAGTCTGTAATATTTGGGTTCACAGGAAAATATGTCTGCTTGCCACCTGTTTATGATTAAATCAGAATTCCAGTAAGTCCAAAAATAATTCCACATCTATTATTGAGACAGTGGACTTCTGTCATCATCTTTTGAGGGTGACAGTGATGGCTAATGTGCTTGGACCTCCTTTCCAGTTGAGGGTGTTTCACTCAGCTGGTGACAGGCTGGCTTGATTATGGATACAGAACATACCATCTCATGTAGTCGGAAAAAACATTCTCTTCCTTTCCATATTACTTGCTGTCCCTCATCTGACTGGTTGGTATGTTGGGAAGGTGAAAACCAAACTCTGCACAGAACAAACCAATCATTGAGGCTCACAGCAGATGGGCAGAAAGGGGGATGCCATAGTCTCCTGCTGCATGTTTGAATCTGTGTCACATTATCAGTGCCATTACAGCATACATTACAGGTCCAAAATAAACTTGGCCATTAATGCGTTCTTGTATTAGAATGCAGGGTGGCCTGCAGCATAGTGGTTAAGGGACTGGGACCTTCAAGGTCGCTGGTTCAATTCCCGGTGTAGCCGCAATAAGATCAGCACAGCCGTTGGGCCCTTGAGCGAGGCCCTTAACCCTGCATTGCTCCAGGGGAAGATTATCTCCTGCTTAGTCTAATCAACTGTACATTGGTTTGGATAAGAGCATCTGCCAAATGCCATTAATGTAATGTAATATTGTATTAGGGGGTTATAAGACTGCATTATTTTACCGGCCACAGAGATGTATGTATAGCTTGCAGCTGGTCAAGTACCCCTCTTAATGAAATCAATGAAGGGAGAGCTGCTGTCTCCATCCTAATGCAGGAATATGTCAGAAATGCTGAGGGACAGTGGCAAAAGTGGCTGGGACACAAAGAAGCACTTCAATAAAACATCCTGGGCTCCTTTGTCACTGTTTGAATTGTGATGAAGTCATGGTTATGTCCAGTATAGGAGTTGGCTACAGTCCAGGCCTGGCAGAGGATCACTCCAGAAGATACTAAGCACCTGGTGATATCATAAGGATCACAGGCTTCAAGCAGTCATTGCATAGAAAGGATATGCCACAAAGTACTGCATGACTACAATAATTTACATAGCATTAATATGTCCAAAACTTTGTGGTGCCCGGAAATCGGGGGATTGTCTAAATGGTGACACCAAAATGTATAAAAATACCATTATTAAAATTGATTATGAATTTCTGATTTCTGAAGAGTACATTAAAATCAATTCTTAAAATGTAAACTCTAGAGAGTGTTGCAAATGAAAATCCCAGGAGATCCCAGTTTCTAAGACTCAAACCAGGCAGCAACAATCATTCCAAGGTCAATGAAGATCACATTTCTTCCTCAGGTCTAAATGCTTTTATACATTGGACTGCTGCCACATGATAGGCTGATTAGATTTTTCCGTTAACGAGTAAGTACAGCAGTGTGCAAATATTGGGGCATAACTGGTCAAAAAATCGACAATTAATATCTACACCCATTTAGCACTTTATTAGGAACACCTGTGCACCTACTTATTAATGCGATTATGTAATCAGTCAATCATCTGGCAGCAGTGCAATGCATAAAATCATGTAGATACGGGTCAGGAGCTTCAGTTAATGTTCACATCAAACATCTGAATGGGGAAAAAATGTGATCTAAATGACTTTGATTGTGGAATGATTGTTGGGGGCAGATGAGCTGGTTTGAGTATCTCAGAAACTGCTGATCTCCTGGAATTTTCACGTACAACAGTCTCTGGAGTTTACTGGTGCAAAATGGTGAAACAAAACAAAAACATTGATTGAGCATCAGTTCTGTGGGCAGAAACGGTTTGTTAATGAGAGAAGTGAGGAGAATGGCCAGACTGGTCGAAGTTGACAGAAAGGTGACAGTAACGCAATTAAGCATGCATTACAACAGTGGTATGAAGAGGCGCATCTCTGAGCACACAATGTGTCAATCCTGTAAGTGAATAGGCTACAGCAGCAGAAGACTTAATAAGTCTAAGAAATAAGTCTAATAAATACCTAATAAAGTGCTCACTGAGTGTAAGTGAACAGAACCGAATCTCACCTCTAAATGTTACAATGTTAAACATGACACATTTCTTCAAATTTCAAAGCAGATTACTTTTTATTTACATTTTTTACAGTTTCAAAATAATAAGAAAAGGAAAAACCTTTGAGAGCCTTTGTACTTTGTAACTCCTCCTCAGGTTTACAGCTTGTAAACACTTCCTGTAGCCAACTAAGAGTCTTTCAATTCTCGCTTTTGGAATTGTTCCCCATTAATCCTGGCAGAGCACCTCTAGCTCAGAAATATTCTTCAGCTCTCACAATATTTCCTGTGCCCCCAGCTGCCAAACCCCAAAGCTTAATGGATCCACCTACATGCTTCACAGTTGGCAAGGTGTTCTTCTCTACAAAGGCTTCACCCTTTTTTATCCAAACATAACTTCTTTGGTGGTGGTCAAAACAGTTTTGGTTTTGTCAGTCCATAGCACATTTTTCCAAAAGGCTTCAGGCTTCTCAATGTTTTCTTTTGCATACTTCAGATGCTAAATTTTGTGTTGAGGTCGTTCTTTCTGGTAACTCTGCTATGTAGGCTTTTGTTGTTTAAAGTATGTTGTATTGTTGTCCTGTGGAGAGCTAGACCTGTGTTTGCAACTCTTTTTTGCAGCTCTTTTGCAGTGATGTGTGGGTTCTTCTAAACATTTCACACCGGGCCATTCTAGCTGAAATCTTTCTTGGTCTTCCAGACCTTGCCTTGACTTCAACTGTTCCATTTATCTTCCATTTTCTAATCATGTTTCTGACTGTGGAAATAGGTAGTTTGAAACATTGAGAGAGTTTTTGTAGCCTTTTCATTCTTGGTGGAAATGGTGGAACCATCTTAATTCTGAAGTCCTTGGACAACTGTTTAGAGGAACCCATGGCTGTTAACACCAGACAGAACAGCCACTGCTGTTGGATACTTTAGAAGACATGGAGTTACTTGAGAATAAAAATTTCAGCCCTAGAATTATACTCACTTGACAAAGAATAATCCTAAAGGTTTCCTAAACCGGACCCTTCTCCTTTTTGGAATTTGCAAACAGGTCTCATGTTTAACTCTGTATCATTTAGAGTTCAGGTTTGCTTTCGATCACATACAGACATTCAAACCAGGGGTGCCCAATTTTTTGCACCCCACTGTACTTGCCTGCATTTGTCCATTTGGCACCTGTGAGACACTCTGCCATTGTCAAATTTCTCCCTCCAGGTCCCCTCAGAGTGAGTTCAGTTTAGGCATGGTGGCAGAGGCTACATGGGGACTATGTCTGTAACCATGCAACCTGTAATTAGAATAAAGTATGGTTTATAGAGAGACCATGTTCCTTCTCAGTAAACAACTGAGTCCCCACTCTGCTCCACCGCAGAAACACACACATTTTACGGGTTGCATATGTCAAACACGTGGTAGACACGTGTTATAGATGTGACAACAGTCATGTTTTTTTTTCAGAGAGGTGCTCTCTGTGGCGAGGGTGATGAGGAGGTGCCCTGCTCATGGTCATTAATGTAAAAGTTTAAATCATTTGGGGGGAAGGAGGGTCACCATTTTGTGAGTCCTAGTATATTTTATGTGACACTTTTTTTATCACGTTGAGTCTAAATAACATCAGGTAATGTTAATGCAGCTCAGTGGCTTGGTCCATGAGTGAATATAAGAGACAACTGTCTGAGTGAAATCATAAGAGAGTGCATCGGAGTAAGATGTGCTGATATTGTTTGTCCATGTAGTGATGCCCGTACAGTAGAATCACTCAGAGAGGCCTTTACCCCATTTTTTGGGGGATAATAGTATGAGAGACTATTGTCAGATTACCAGACATGCTAGATTTGATAATGTTTAATTTGTGTTATCATCATCTCCCTCTGTGTTTCATCACTATTTATGTGTTTTCCCAAAGTGACTCATAGTGTTTTCACTAACAGCTGCATTCATTCTGGAGTGATTGAGCTGAATCAGCTTGTTGGTTGTGCAATTGTAGGGTTTCATTTCAGGCTCAAATCTAGTATCCTTGTCATCAATACTGCACAGTGCTGCCAAAGGTTGGCCCAGATGTATTGTACAATGATAATGATCACATCATTACACACAAGATAATAACAGCTTCATGTAGTTCTTACATTATTTGTTATCCCTGTGTATTTCAGATGCCACTAAAGAAAGGCTAGTGCGTTATTCAATGCATATTTCATGTAATTTTTTTGTTGGCATCATAATCATTTTCAGGTCTTGATAAAACACAGAATGAAGCTCATTGCCTTGATGAGAGCACCATACTCTGAATCAATATCAATGATTTCTTGCGTTCACAAGTTTTAATAATAGATCTAATATACTAGATCTCGTCATTTCCACCACGTCCTGTTGTTACCGTCACAGACAAATCTCTGTTGGAAATGACTGTTGCGGCAATGAGAAAGGTACAGTTTTTAGCTAATAATGGCAGGGGACATTGTACGGTACGGCATTTTGTTGCTAACATTTGGTGAAGACTAAATTAACAAAATTTAAGTAACTTTTGAAAATCATTCGACAATTTATAACTGTATGTTTCCATGGTAGCCAAGTAACTTTTAAATTGAAAATACTTTATTTACAAGCATTATTGCTGTTGTGATGGGGATGATGGCACTGGCATCTCTTTTTCACCCCATAAGATCAATATAGTGAAACACATGTATTTGACTCTTGCATTCTTCCATTTTGATAAAAGAAGCCCTTATAGGACATGTGTAATTTTTGTTTGGTCCTCTGAAGTCGTGGTCAAATGACCAATCCAAGTTCTGCAGTGAACCCTTCTAAGTGAGTGTACCTGCAGTTGTTCAGAGCCAGTGAGGAAAGATCACTACCTCTACAGAAGCACAGAGTTCTGAACCCGCATTTACCATAATGCTAATTCATAGTCTCGGATTTCATCAATATTTGCCCTAAGCTTTGGCCTATCTATAGAACCGTTTTCAGTTTTTTCTTTGCTCGTTAATTATGGTGCTTACTTGGTAAACTGTGTTTGTAAAGAAATAAAAAGGGACGTTAAGATCAAATGTTGATTGAATCCAGGTCACAATGACTGAGGCTAGACATAGAACCAACAACCATGTGGTGTTGCTATGGAGACCAGACCTAAGACCCAGCTCCTTGGGTCTGTTCAGTTAGGGCCCATTCACCTAATAATAATGAAAAAATAAAATAATTACCCTGAAACAGCAAATCTTCCTTTTCTTTGTGTGCTCAACAGTCAATAATTGAACATTATGACAGATACAGTGACCACTTTATTAGATAGCACTGTGCACCAGCTTGTTAATATATACATTTAATCAGCCATTCATCTGGCAGCAACTAAATGCATATGTGATGTGTCCTGTTACAACACTGTTCAAGTGACTGAATGGGCCCCATGGTCCAGGATTGAATCACACTCATGCCAGTGTCAACTATGCCCAGTAGCTTACTAATGCTGCACATCAAGTGTCTTCCTCTGACTCACGTCAGTGCAAGCTTGGCTTGCGGGAAACGGTGTGAAAGGAATTAGATGCAAGCATCACATGCATGAATATTCTTAAATTGTGTATTTGTTACTTGCCATTGTGGTTATTACTTAGTAGGACATCTCAGTGGAAAAGAAGTGTCAGAATGACTTTACTCTGTGTTTTTGCAGCAAGCTTTGTCCTTTCCCCAGGTGATTGCAGGATTTTCCGAACCTAAACTTACTTCTTCACAGTTATTCCTGAGGGAATTCTCGATAATAAAAAGACAGTGTGTTTACAAGGCCAGTGGGAGTACTTACACAGTTTGAGTTTCAGAGCAGAATGCAAAGCAGAAGAGGCATCCACCTCATGAAAAACCCCACTTCTCCACTGCGCCCACCTACCTACCTACCACAGAATAAATCAACCAGAGGCTAATGCAGTAAAAATCATATTATGATGGTGGTACTTAGACTGACTAAGTTATAGCGATACTGGTGAACAAGCTTGAACTGTGAAAATATTTAATCCTGCATTACAAAAGAAAGATGCTTGCCATTAAAAACAAAAAGGCATCTTAAAATCTGTAGCATTGTAATGTAATGTTTTACATATGTTTTCATTTTATTAAAGTGCCTATATTTTAGGCATATCGTTATATTTTTTCACGTCACTTTGAGATGCAATCTTGTGAAAAAATCTGCTATCCAAATATAATAAATGAAGCTTTTTTTATGAGTGATGTGGCCTTGGTGCTAGCGGAGGACAGAGAGGTGGAGTCGGCGGCAGAAGGAATGAGGTGCCCGGGTGGCTGTCTGGCCTCCCGTGTGGGGCTGGCTCTACGTGGGACCAGCCCTGCAGAATGCAGACTAATCTACGTGGGACAAAGGCCTGGTCTGGAGCAGACAGACCACCTGTGGAGAGAGAAAAAGAGGGAAAAAAATCCTTAATCAAAGCTAAAGGAGCCCCAGCTAGGTTTGGCCCCGAAGCCATGTAGATTAATATAAACTGGTGGCCTGTCCTAGACTCACCGCCCAGGAACACCCATAGCTGGCACACAGGTTGCCCGGCAACAACTGCAGAGAGAGAGAGGGAGAGAGAGAGTGCGCGGGACAGATATATAGAGAGATAGGGAGAGAGAGAGTGAGGGAGTATGAGAGAGAGAGTATGAGAGAGAATGAGATGCAGGCAGAGAATTGTGTGGAAGTCCCTTGATTAAATCTTTCACCACAAGAGCACCCAGCTGTTCCACATCATTCAAAAGCAGAACTGAGTATTCAGTTCAGTTATAAAATATTAATATTTATTCCATCTTCATTGTTGCATTATTGGAGTGGATTTATAAATACTTTGACTTGGTTTGTTTTTGGTGAGTTACTCACAGGAAGTGTTTAGTACAGTCAGACTGTATGTTAAACTAACATAAAAATGGAGGAAGTACACAGCTACGTGTCCTTGTTTCCTGACATTTCTGTTCTTTACATCTGCTGTTGTGTTTGTTTTAAAATCTCAGGCTGCTGAGGAGGTCTGCCTCAGAGGAATGCGTAGTTAATGCCGTGATCACACCCAAATTAGTCTGGGCTGCTGAGAGATCTAGTGCGTTGTTTCAAACGTGAAATGGTTGGAGAACTATTCCTGTAAAAATAAAAATAAATAAAGTTTACGTAACACATCCAGAAAATGTGTATGGAGCTCTTTCTGCTGCTGAGGTTATTAGCAGGTGCAGGGGGATTCATCCGCTTCGATCTGTAGGATGCCTCCAGTTACGATGCCCCATCGCCCATGTTTCTGCATCCCTCACGCGGCTGACAACTCTGAACTGTTATCCGCCATTAACAAATTTCACCCCTCTGCCGATGTGTTCATAATCCTGGAAAAGGACATGTCTCTTTCTCTCCCTCTCTCTTTCTCCCACACACACAAACACACATACTGTACACACACACAAACACACACACACAGGGCTTGATTTAAGCATGTGTGACTCATTCATTGAGAGTTTGGCTCACAGTCTCTGGCCTGAGCCCACCTCCCTCTCCACACATTCTCATCTCCCTGGTCCATGCCTCAGGTCTGGTGAATGCGCAGTGACCGAGGTGGCTGAGTGCTAAGTAGACTTCAGGCATGGTGCTAATATGCTAACACTGCGTAGAAAAACTCTTGAAACATACATTGCAGTTCCCAGATTCCACCTGTCATTAAACACTCTGCTGGTTCCGCTCTCAGCATGTGGTCAATTCAGAGGGATCTTTGCCTTCTTACTCTAAGTCCTGCAGTTTAAAAACAATTCTTTATGAGCATACTCAGAAGGTAAATTACCCGCTCACTGACATGTCTACAGCGGGATTCTGGTTTTAGGGTTTTTAGGTCTGACAGTCCTCTGCTGACAGGTGAAAGCTGTGACCGCAGGCAGGCTCTTCTGGGCTGAACAGCAGAATCAGTCTGATCCTTATTTGCCATGCTCAGAGAACAGTAATAGGTAAGAGGTCAGTCAATGTGAGTGGGAAGCTCTCTGTTTGGCTGTTTCTCCTTCACTGCAAAAACCAAAAAATAAGGCAGTCTTAACAAGTACTTCATCTTATATTTAGACTTATATTTAGAAAAATAATTATATTACATTTTTACTAAATGAGACCAAATGATGCCAATGAGATCAGACAGGGTGTTACCACTGGGGTACGACATTACATAACATTAATTACATTAATGGCATTTGGCAGACGCTCTCATCCAGAGCGACGTACAGTTGATGAAACTAAGCAGGAGACAATGCAGGGTTAAGGGTCTTGCTCAAGGGCCGAACAGCTGTACGGATCTTATACCACCAACCTTGCGGGTCCCAGTCATGTACCTTAACCACTACCGGCTGCCCTGTAGACAATATCACAAGCAAAAAGTAACTTAAAACAAGCTAAAATGGTGACCTTGTGGCAACGGTGCTTGACTGGGACCTGAAAGATTGGTGGCCCCAGTGTGGCCACAATAAGATCTGTGCAGTTGTTGGACCCTTGAGCAAGGCCCCTGACCCCACATTGCTCCAAGGGATTGGCAACTGTAAGTCGCTCTGGATAAAAGCATCAGCTATATAACTGTAATGTAATGTCATATTTTTGTACTTGGGAGAGAGAAAATAAATATTTTAGACTAAAACATGAGTTAAGACAGACTTTTTGCAGTGTCCCCTTGCTTCAGTTCCACACTGGGTTCATTTCACACACCCGCTCAGCTTCAGCTCCCAGCTCTGTGTTTGATTTGTTGACCTGCAACCTGCAATGCTTCATGCCCCAGCTCAGTGCTTGATTTGCTGGCCTGGCCAGCTTCAGTTCCTGACTCTGTGTTTGATTTGTGCACCTGCACGGCTTCATTTCAGGGCGATGACGGGACCTCTCAGCGGCGGTAGCGAAGAGTGACCGCGCAGCCCTCCCTGGGACACACAGACAAGGGTGGGGGGACACAAAGAGGGGCTTTATTCTCAAAACACCAAAACCAAAGCCGACCCCCCTCCAAACTTATACTCATGACCAGCTGGGAATCCGTTGTCTATAAATGACCTTTAATGCAACCTTTGTGGGAAACACCCAATGACGGCCGTTGAAATGTTTTATTTTGGGAACTGTCCCACTTCACAGAAAACAATTGGCTGTCTGATTCAACAGAAAAAAAGAAATAACAGGTGGGATATTTCCATACAATATGTTGCTTCATTGCTATGTTTGCTTCATATTCTGGCAGCAGCAGACATCAATAACCCAGTGAAGATAATCAGGCTGTCGCCTTGCTGTCAATTCTGTAAATCACCCTTGTTTGAGAAGACGTTAGAACCACTATCCAGAGCTGTGTATTCATTTTGACCACTCCTTCAACGTACAAGACAAGGACAAAAAAGACATAATTAAAATATAATGCATCTGAAGCAAACTGAGAATGGCATTTTGATTAACTAACAGTTGACAGTGGGAGCTTTTGTAGCATTGACTCCCTCTAGGGGCTATGAGCTGAATGTGTTACCCAATGGCTAAAATCAAAAGGCACTAACTGCGTGCAGCTGTGTTTTACCATGAGCAACAAATGCTTTACCTTGTTAATGAGTCTCTGTCACTGACACTGTTTGTCATTTTTCTGTGTACCTACATAATTCATTTTTCAACTGGATGAGAGCCAAGAATTAGACATTATAGTGTTATTTCACAGGAACATAATTGGATGAGCCCACCTAGTCACCACACCTAACTTCCAGCCCCACCCCATTCAAAGTTGAGTACAGCCTTTTCAAGGTCTTGCCCGCCAGAAGTACATATTACATAAGCTCAACTTTAAAAATGATGGAAACCCTCTTTCTCTCCACCCTGCCAGAGCCTAGTACACAGCTGTTATTCTTTTCTGACCTATTCTGCATTACTTTAAAATGTGTTATTTAGAATTGGTTGGTATGTAGCAGTGAGAAAGCCACAGTCTCACAATCCTGTCCCTGTGTGTCCCAGGTTCATATATTACGGAGGAATGCCCCATGTGTGACCTTGGTGGGTGTGTGCATTAGCCCAGCTAATAAAAGAGGGCTACATAGGTTCTTCACAGGCAGGACAGTCCAAGGTACATGCAGAAGGGTCCTTACTCAGGTTACTTAACATGGTCTAATCCAAAATAAGGTGAGCTGGAGCACTCATAGCTCAAGAGCACATCACCTTTAATAAAACTACTTGGCTAATGTTTGACCACTGTTGATTCTGAAGATGTCTTGACATTGAAACATCAGTCACCCTGTTTCATTAAAGGTGGAGCCAAGTAAGAATCATTCCGTATGAATCTTTGTCGATGTGTATGACAGTGTATATGTGCTTATTGTCCATGCAATAAACAACCATAGATGGACAATGGGAGGAGACAAAGATTTCACTATGAACTGCATTTGGTAGATTGTTTCATGTTTGTGTTCAATAACCTGCCTGGATCCTCTCCTGTTCCATGCAGTTTCTCTTTGGAATGGGAGACATATAAGTACTGTGTCAGGATTATGACTTTAATGTTCCAACTGCAAGCAATATTGTATTCCTCTTTTGGAGAATGGTCTTTGCTATCTTTTCATCATTATTTTCTGATTGTTATCCTCGGGTTCATAATAATAATTATTACAGTGGCTTTTCCCCATCCATCATCTCCATCATCATGGGAGGTTGGAGATAATTATTGTAGGCAACCACATGAGGATTGGTTAATGTTTGGCTGACAGATTGAGAATTAATGAATTCATGGTGTTGCTGGTGTTATAGCAACTGGTGTTGCTTTAATCCAAGCCAATGTAGACTAGTCAACTCAGTACACAATATTTGCTTGTTATAACGTATCTTAGTAGGACCATGATAAGAATTACTCCTTACAATAGCTGATTTGTGCATTAGATCAAGACTTGCACTTTCTGCCGGGGGTTAAAACCTGGAGCCTCTGGAACGGAAACCAGAATGTTTTCCAACTTGCTTTAAATTGCTTACTGGGGGTCTCTGTATTACTGGTTTAGTTGTACTCAATCAATCAAATCAATCAATAGTTTAGTTGTACTCAATCAAATTGATATAAGTACTCTGAGGTTAAACCTTCTGGACAATGTCCTTAAAACACCAGCCCATATAGACCAGCCTTTTAATTTAACCACTGTCTTCATCTGCGTGATAAGCCTTTTATTTGAGCATGTGCTTTGAAGCCACTGCTCCCAACTCAACCTAATTGAAGAATCGCGTTAAAAGAGGTATTTCTGGTCATTCTAATGACCAAACTTTTTCCTTGCTCTGTACCCCCATTAGCGTCGTAATAAACAGTAGGTCTTACGCTGAGTGGCCCAGTGTTTATTTGTTGCTCAGAGTTAATGACAGGGATATGCATTGCCTCGCGAGGGATTCCCCTGCACTGTGAAAGGCCATTGTAGGCTGGAGCTGGTTGACAGTCTGCCCCAGTTTTATCTCCAAATTGCAGCAATTTGTAAACAAAGTCGATAGCTGTAATTGCCCCAAGAGAGTAAAGCCAGAAAAGAAACAGAATAACTTTCGCCTTCAATAGCCGCGTGCCAACCGCCTGATGTTGGATATTGTCTTTTTTGATATTCTCTCTCATGTTCTTTTTCCCTTTTGCTGGTTTTTGAGGAACTCCACGAGGTCTGCAACCACACATATACGAAGGCCTCCGTCGCACGAATGGACCGTGCTCGTCGCCGACCGCTGGGATATGCACAGCCTAATGAGAGAGCAACCATAAAAGTCACACGTCTAAAAGTATTCACGCATCAACGAGCACAGAATAAACACGACATGTCTTATTTATGCTTTCACTCTATAACAATGTGATTTTATTCAATTGTCTTGCTAATTACTGCATCTCACAAACAACTTTTAAACCGCCACAAGACAAACATTTTACACCGGAAATTCTAAGAATGGTTGCTATAAATAAAAATGACTTTAAAAAATGCATGAATATGCTATATAATGAATTATAACAGTCGCCTAATTACGAACTGTGTTTTAAGCACCTGAGACGGAATAACAAAAATAAATGTTTGCAGAGAAAATCATTGCTTCCTTTTTTTAATATGCTTTGCCAAGAGGCCGGCGTTTGAAAGCAAAAAAAAAAAAAAATCGAAAAGCAGTCAGAAGCGTCTGACGTGGGGGGCTCGGCCTCTAAATAAACTTTCTAGAACCGAGAACGGGAGAGAGAGACCACAGTGCGCTCGTGCCACCAGAGAGTTGAGTGAGTGAGAGCAAGGACTGAGACTCAACGCAGGCGGACCCAAAGATCGCGCCACACAGTTAACCACACAGCTGGAGAGGACATCCAAGTGAAAGCACTGCAGTCAAAAAGTGGACAATAAAAACAACTATAATTGCGAGAAACAGATTTACAACTCTCATCACAAAAGGCATTTTAATATATTACTTCTAGCCAGAAGTATCGGTTAGTTCTGAGTGATGCTGCGATGAGGCGAAGATCTCCAAGAAGCTGAACGCAGTAATACAGCCTTCATACCTGGACAAACGTGTTATTCGGGGAGAAGTACGGGAAAGGGGTTCTACGGACTTTGTGACCACGCCAGTCCTTCTTTGGTTTGCTTTTTTATTTCTTGATCACGTTTTTTTCCCCTAGACGTGGATGGTAATTTATAACAACTTGAGTGTTTTCTATGGAATGAGGGTTTCCTCCAAGGATTGTCTCCTGTTTCCGTCTCTTCCAGTGGTATATGTGTGGATTTTCATCAGGATGTTACTGCATAATCGGCCCTGGCGTTATCGGGCCATTTTTCACCCCACTGTTCTCACGCCTGCTCAAGGTTGTGGGTTCATCTTCTTTTAGGAATATTTTTTGAATCACTCAAAGATCCGCGCCAACAGCAAAAACCCAGCCACAGCTTGCTCGTGGACATTGATATCGGTTAGACACGCACATTATCCAGGTTACTATGCAATTGCAAGTGCTCTCCTTTGTTTTGTTCTTGCACTGTATGGAATACACTGACAGTCAGCAGCACGCCTCCAGGCACCGGCAACATACGCGTAAGTACTTGAGAGTGCTCGCGCCGCAGAGATGATGCTCGTGCCTTCCCACCTGCTCCGCGTCTCGCCCCACACGCAGAAGCCGCTGTGATATAATGTGTGTTGTCTTATTGCAGCTTTGTATTTTAGGCTAGATGATGTGAAGTCTCTCGAAAGGATTGCTGTGTGTGTGTGTGTGTGTGTGTGTGTGTGTGTGTGTGTGTGTGTGTGTGTGTAAGAGGGAGTGAGAGAGAGAGAGAGAGAGAGAGAGAGAGAGAGAGAGAGAGAGAGAATAAAGTTGAGCATCAAAATAAATTGAAATACAAGAAAAACAAAAACATCAATAATTATAGGCTTATCATAACAATAAAATTATTATTATTATTATTATTATTATTATTATTATAGTTGGAATTGTAATGTTTTGATATTCTACGTTATTAAACGTTTATATAGGCGTACCTCTGATGCCTACTGGCCGTATTCTCTTAGTTATGATCTTACTATTCAAGTTAAACCCTGTACTGATATGACTTTTAACAATTATATACTTAATCATTTCATTTTCGATTTCCAATTGCAAATACTTATTTTTGCGCAATGAGGGTAAAGATATGATTAATGATAGGATGAGAGAATAAGTCATAAATGAAAACCTTTGAATTGAATGCGTACATTTGTCTATGACTGGAGAGAATCGTGCAGATCACAGAGGTGAACTGAAGTTACGGAGGTCCAGTGGGACGTATTTAGTCGCAGGACAGTAGGTTCTGTTTTAAACGTTTCTCGCGCTGCTTCTCAAAACTTAGCTATGACTCGATTGTGTCACATCGTGATTGATGGAGCGCAACCAATAACTAACTGTACAAGTTCATTATTAAACACTTTATCAAACTCGCCCTCCTCCTACATTTCTCCCGAGTCCATTAATACACCGACTTCGTATTTACAGCGTCCTCTATTGTTGGAAGTCCTTATAAACTCGCCTTGTCCTTCCCCACAAATAGAACCCGGAATCGCCATCCACTCCTCGGTTAAAGTTGAATTAACAATTAATATTACTACGCTTGGACAAATTATTTTTTCAGATTATATAATAGATTATATCATAGATAAAACATTTTTTACCATACCATAATTCATATTTTATTCGTGTTGTTCATTTTCGTGGCAAACAAGAGCAATAATAACCAGTTATGTCACGGTGTGCTTAGTTAAAGAAGCGCATTCTCTGACTGAACATGTTTTAGCCTGAAGTCTGTCAGGAGCACAGAGCTACCAGTCACCCCAGCGGGATATAAGAGGGAGAGAGTTCTGTGGTTTGTTTTTTAAAAAATGTGTTGTTTATAAGCATCCTGCCTGTGCGCCAGTATTTTAAGATGTCCCCAATGGAAAAAAAGTCAAGCGTCCAGAAGCGAACATTCTCCGCTTGAAGGCTCGATCGCGTGAATGTTCATTCCGCCTGAATTTCCTGCGTTTTTTGCAAGCCTTTTGGAGTGCATCCGTGCCAAACACCATGAGAATGTACACACCAAGATGCTAGATTTTCTTTTATTTGTTTACAGTATATGCTCTTAACCCGCGACTGTGATCTTGTGGCCTGAGCTTGAGAGAACAAAGACAGCCGTTTCTTGCGGTGGTAGAGCGCAGAATGAGGTGTTTCGCGAGAGCAGCGGGGTGCGTCCTATGCTCCGTGCTTTGCATGCATTTCACCAACTTGTTCACAGAAGGTCTTATTTCTAAAACCTTATTTCTGAACTAGCCGAATCTCTCTTTGGCAATTAAAGGAATTGCGTGTTCATCCGCAATCCGCCAGTGCAGCCTATTGCAACGCTCACATGTAAAGGTGTTGTTGCACACAGCTGATATATGCTTCGAGACAGAGCATGCTGTAGGGGTTAGGACACTGGACTGAAATTAAAATTAATGTTTATAGGTCCAGGTGGGGGGTCACTGCTGGCATAGCTATGAAAAGCAAGCTTTACCTCATTTGCTCCACTCAAATTACAGCTGTACAAGTGGATTACAGATCTGACCGCATTGAAACTAACCAGTTAGTGACCACATGGATGGCTGACTGCAAAACTCTGTTTGCTTATTGTCTTTACATGTGCACAAGTATTGCTGGAGATGATTATTTCAGTATATATTATTGACTGAAGCTATTTGAAGAATACTAAATATAGGGTGATTGTATTGTGTCACCATGCACAATCTCAGATCAAAGCAGCTTTTAATGTGGTTACCAGTATTCGCCAAAAGATAGACTGTCAAACAGTTCTTTCAGTCTCACTTTATCAATTGGCTCACCAGCCATTTATCAGATCATATTCATTCACAAAGACTGGTGTACACTTGGAATTATTTGTATTTTTTTAAATTGGATGGCATTTGAGCATATTATCTCATTATAGGAAGCTGAGCGACATTGTCTGCGATGCTAAAAGGTCCCCAAAGCTCTTGTTCGCTGACACCAGAGGGCAGCATCACCACCTGACAGGCTGGTTGATCTGCACTGGAACCAAAAGGTTGTTGATTGAACCATTCTCAAAATTCCCAGAGGGAGTTTTTCCCATAGAGATATATAAGAACTGCAGACCATGAGAAGCCAGTTCATGGAGGCTACCATGTTTGACTATGGGGCTTTTTGGCACCAGAGCCATGTGCACTGGGTACCTAGGAAGTCATGAATAGGAGAATGAGCTCAAGAAGCTCCAATACCTCCATTAACCACTGGTGTTTGCAAGCTTCTGGGGAATGTCAATCCATGGTTCCCTGGGTTTTCCCAAATTTGGGTAATCACACTAACCTGTAAGCCATTTTTTTTCTTCCAAGGTCATTTGAACCTAAGGTTCATCCAACATGGTTATGGATTGAGCCATAGTGATAGGGGTGCTATTGCTGATGTTTTGCAGTTTAAATGGCAGATATGATTTTCTGACTTTCATACCACATCAGAGTGAACAAACATGGCAGACTGTGCAGCAATCAGGGAAAGTTTGGCAGGAACACATGGGGGCAAGTGAACCGCAGTTGTAAAGACTTCTTGGATATGTCAAACAGACCCCTGGTGATCCATTGCAAACATACAGCCAGTAGTGGAAATTAAATGTAAAAATCTCCACTCTAACTCAGTGTGTCAAAACTATACATAGTTTGTATTAATGATCAACGGACATTGGGTAATTGGCTGTGGTATTCTTTATATGTTTATATGTATGCAGATGAGTAGAATTGTAAATAAGTCTGTTCATAGTTCAAAATCAAAATGTGAAAAACGATATGCAACATTTTTATTTGCATTTGTTCGTATAACTGCCATCAATATGAATGTCTGACATTCATAGCTTGCTCGATATTTGATAGATATTGAACTTCAATCATCACTGGGACTATTTCAATTTGTATATATATATATATATATATATAATATATATATATATATATATATATATATATATATATATATATATATATATATATATATAGTGACTATTGCTGGTTGGACTGAGTATTGTCATGGGGAAGACTTTATTTAGTAGCCTAGCTTATTTAGTAACCACATTTACACATATTCTTGGGTCTAAATGGGAAGGGACAGAGAGCAATGTTATGCTATGTCACAATATGTTAGCAGCAAAACTGTGGCTTACATTATGCAAGCTGTACATTGATAAGGAATTCTGGAGTCTCTTTGCTTGACAGGCATACTTACCTGATATATTACCATCCATCCAGGGATGATAACTGAAATAAGAGAAGATAAACTTTACTGTTCCTCAAGTGCCTGAATTTGGGAAATTTGTTTCACTCAACACCACTTTTCGAGTAGGCTACATACATTGCACAGGTATACAAATACTCAGTGTTAATCACGAAGACATTTTGAATGACAGTAGTGTTACTAATCTGTACATGTAGTATAATACACTGTAAAAACAATATTCAGTGGCTTTGCAAATTTACTGTAATAAAAAAAGATACACAATCTCAATAAAAAAATGCAACAAAATTAGGATTTGAATGTTTGTTTGTTGCTAAAATATTGTTAAACACTTTAAATGAATCATTCCAAATCAGGATTATTTGTCCCAAAGAACAACTAATAAAAAACAATTAGATCGTTCCACAGTTGCGCCGCCCACTTTCGAACAGTTCTATATGGTGCAGCAAAATTCAGAATAATATTGCAAAAGTAATGCTGTTTAGTGTGCTTAGCAGTAGCGTCAGTGTAGATAGTTATTGAGTTATGGGTGAATTCACACCATGAGAAAGTTTGCTGTGTGAGGGAAGGCCCCCATTAATAAAAACACTACACTTGTTGCAAAAAGCATACTTCATAAGTGCGAAAAGAGCAGTGTAGTTCATCCAAACTGTTAATGTCATCATAAGCATGTGGACTTACAATGTAGAGGCGATATTGCAATGAATTGGGCTTATTCAGATGAAAACAACATACTAATGTGAATGTGCTCCGGTTTATTATAGTATCTAATCAGACTTTCAGTGATATGTACTCTATTTTTTTTTTCATAGTACTAACTTTCAATAATCAGAACCAACAAATTATTAGCTTAATTTATTCATCTTCTAATGCATATGTAACATCATATTTAGAGTGCATGTGTGGGCATACTCAAAGAACCGGCCTTAAAGACAAGCTGAAACAGAAGTTAGAGCAGCACTAGCTTTCCAAATATACATTCAATGATCACTTTATTAGGTAGACCTGCACACCACCTTGTTAATGCAAATATTTCATCAGCCAATCATGTGGCAGCAACTAAATGCACAAAAGCCCGCAGACGTGGTCAAAAGGTTCAGCTGCTTTTCAGATCAAATGTGAGAATGTGGAAGAAATGTGATCTAAGTGACTTTGACCGGAATGATAGGGTGTTTTGCATATCTCAGAAACTGCTGATCTCCTGGGATTTACACACACAGCAGTATCTAGATTTTGCGGAGAATGGTGAAAAAAAAATAACATCCAGTGAGCAGCAGTTCTTCAGAAATGTGTTGATGAGAGAGGTCAGAGGAGAAGGGCCAGACTGGTCAAACCTGACAGGAAGGTGACAGTAACGCAAATAACCACGCATTATAACGGTGGTATGCATAAAAGCATCTTTGAACATTCAGCACATCAAACCTCTAAGTGGATAAGCTACAGCAGTAGACAACATAAAAACAACACAAAATACCCAATAAAGTGCTCACTGTGAATACATGAGTGAAACAGATTTATGGGGGAAATGAGGATGTGTGACGTTAAATGAGAATATGTGAAAAGGATGGGTTGGCAGAATATTGACAGACATTTTATCGAAAAACATGCCCACAGCGTACACAATGATGTAAAATCTCATAAAAACCTTCTTTCCCAAGAAGTGGATAGAAAAAATACAAAAGTATAACAATTCTATTTGAAGAATATATACTTTAAGACGTGTTCACTGTGAAGATTTCAGCTTGTCTTTAAGCTGTGGGATAGTTTTATGTACCTTTTGTTTATAATAACTAAGGCTGGGTCTCTATCATAGAAGTCACGGGTGTCACGTTGTTTTGCCATTTTCTCGGATGCTAACTCAACCTTAAGGTAGCCTACAGTGCTATTTGGATAAGCATACGCATTTGAGCAATATTAGCAAAGGCTTGGAAAACAAAACAAATGGGTACAGGTATTTGGAAATGCGCTGTGATCAAGATTTCTGTCATTGTCATTTGCTGCAATCAGATGTATGATGGCCTCTGTCAACAATGTTGGTAACATTCACAGACAAGAAGCGCTAATCCAAAGACCAAACCTAGCAATATAGCCTACACAACATAGTATACCAAAATTAACTTTAAAGAAGTGAAAACGGACTTACTTTACAGTAACCATGTTTTTAATTAATGCAATTAATGCAATTTGAGCATGCTCGATTTTTAACGTTCTGTTAAATTAACGGCAACAACATGCTCTTTCTTTCAGTGATGGACTGAATTAAGCCATTAAATGCACCAGCATACTTCTGACAGTTCCTATTGATGCATGCATCTCAACTGTTTGCTACTGCTGCACAGGAGATCTAATAACTAATATTAATAAATGCATGTTTTTCTCTTCCATTTTTCCCGGGTTTCCCAGATTTTCACTTTGCCGTGACTGCTCTGTGACTTCCCTGGTGTAAAATCCTACTATGACCAGCTTGAAATATGACCAGCTGCCAGCTGTTTCATAGCATAGCTTGAACTGGTCAAACCATGTTGAGCAAGGAGCTGGTCTATCTTCCATGACAAATACCCAGCCTTATTAATAACTCTTCTTAGTGGCACTGAGCACCTGACTCTCAGGCAGGGTAGTTGACGGATGTCTAAGAAAGACACTGCTGTTGGGCAGATGGCAGTTTTTTGGTCCATTTCTTTTGGTCACATTAAAAACCACCCTGGCAGCTAGATTCATCTGTGGTATTGTAAAGGTATCTGCATCTGTTTTGAAAATTTGAGTCATCTATATGCTTATGTTTTATTTAAAAAATGTGTTATGATCTTTTTTTATGAATGTGCAAGAGCCTGCCCTGGCTCTTACAGGAGTCACCATTCGGAGATTTCTATTCTTTCACAGAACCTACTTTTCTTACTAGAACACTTGTATTTTATTCATTTATTTTGGTGAAGCATCAGCAGCATTTAAGGCAAATTTCAAAGCTCCCCAACTTTGTCCTTGAGTCCAGTGCCCTGACACTCTTCCCTCCGCCTTTCCCCAGTGCATACAAACACGCACACAATACACAGTCACGCGCACATGCTGCCAAGCACACCATACACAAACCAGAATCACACTCACACACATTCACGCATAGACACACGCACATGTACACATAGACACAGACACACACACACACTCAGTTATGTTCACAAATGTGACCAAACACACGGAATGAGAGAGAGAATTTCAGTGCAGGCATTCTCTTTGCAGAGACTCCAGGGTTGAATCAAGGCTGTGAGGGAGGGTGTCTGACCTGCTCCGATTTCAATGGCTGCCTGTCCTGCAAGCCCAGACTCTTCATCTACCTGGAGAGGAATGGGATGAGTCAGATTGGGGTCTGCATGTCCTCCTGCCCCAATGGTTACTATGGAACCCGGTCCCCTGAGATAAACAAGTGCACAAGTAAGTTCTGGTCTTACTGAACCCACTTATTACACATACTGAATATACCCACCAAACAAATTTCATACTGTATACAACTGTACGCACCTACCAAATGCTCTTTACATAGACTGAACACACTTACTGCCTACACACTTGCCAAACACGCCTATACTCCTTCTCACTCAGCACCTATACCACCAATTACCTTTATATACCCCTGTCACATGTGTGATGTCATCTGTGTAGGGGTGTAACTGTCAGTATGTCCTCTGTCTTTCAGAGTGCAAGTCGGATTGTGACTCCTGTTTCAACAGGAACTTCTGCACACGCTGCAAAGCGGGGCATTACCTGCACCGAGGGAAGTGCCAGGAGAGCTGCCCCGAGGGCCTGGTGCCCAGCGCCACGCAGAGGGAGTGTGTACTCGGTGAGTGGGGCAAGAGCGTGTGTGTGCGTGAGCGTGTGCGCATGCGTGTGTGCGGTTACATGCGTGGCAGCATCCATGTCATTTCAAACAGGAGATATGGCACCGTTCAGAAATGGTTAAGAGTATGAAATTGTTTGAAATACAGTGACAGTACAGTTTTTAATGCACTGCATAATAATTATAAAATAACATGTGTTATCTATATTGTATAATGTATATATTATTACACAGCTTTGTTGAATGGTCACTTCAGACATTCAGTGGTCTGATATTAATGTCTATGGATAACAGACAGCTTCTGCTTATTTTCATATCACTCCACAAAAAGAAGTGCCTTTGTCACTTTAAGAAGATCAATAAATCTGCTGTCATGAAATCCATCTGGCTCCACCTCTGTGACTTTTCCTAAACATATGTATTACTGATATACTTTTAATATTAATATGACATAAGGGAATAAAGATATGTGTACTTAGACAAAATGGCCTGAAACGGCTGGGATATGCCACTGGGATATGCTTGATCATTCTGATCGCTGTGTGTAATGTTGTTGCAAAATGACAAGGTTGCCAATGCCATAGCCTTTGTGCTTTTGTTCGTAAGTCCAATAATAATTGTTGTTATTACTGTATGATTTATGCATATAGCGTATGTATAGTTAGTTAGCCAGCTACATTGAACAAGTCATACAAAGCTATATTTACAAAGACAATGTGTTTAGCGATGCCATGAGAGGTGAATGAGGCTGAATCAGAGCATTTTAACTGACGCCAGGGAGGAAATGAATGTATGGGTCGTGGAAGTTAGCATAGCTACGAAGAGTGACAGTGAACCAGAAGTACTGCCAGAAATAGCTACAGTTAAACTGCTACTGTTGGCTATTGACTTTGCATCCGGGGGTTCTTTGCCGCCGTGTCGGTCACGATAGCAGACCGCCTCGTCATGGATTATCCTTATATAATCAATGTTATGCTATTAAGATTTTGTACTGTAGAAATACAATGAGGGTAACTTCCTCAAGGAAGATAACCTCAGTAACAGTGTCCCAAATGGGAAGTGTCTGGCTGCAATCCCCCGCTCTACAATCATACTGCAGTGTTGCCTACATCAGCTCCTTCCTATCAGTATGAGTCTCTGTCCCTGAATGTCTGTTCCGTGTGGAGAGGCTCTGTGAGTGACAGGCCCTTGTGTGTGTGTGCTGCAGGCTGTGTGAATGTCTGTTCCGTGTGGAGAGGCTCTGTGAGTGACAGGCCCTTGTGTGTGTGTGCTGCAGGCTGTGTGAATGTCTGTTCCGTGTGGAGAGGCTCTGTGAGTGACAGGCCCTTGCCTGTGTGTGCTGCAGGCTGTGTGAATGTCTGTTCCGTGTGGAGAGGCTCTGTGAGTGACAGGCCCTTGCCTGTGTGTGCTGCAGGCTGTGTGAATGTCTGTTCCGTGTGGAGAGGCTCTGTGAGTGACAGGCCCTTGCCTGTGTGTGCTGCAGGCTGTGTGAATGTCTGTTCCGTGTGGAGAGGCTCTGTGAGTGACAGGCCCTTGTGTGTGTGTGCTGCAGGCTGTGCTGGGGATTGTGACAGCTGTGTGAACAGTGACACCTGCACCAGGTGCAGAGAAGGCCTGTACCTCCTGTATGGGAAGTGCCACCGCGCCTGTCCGGAGGACTATGAGCCCAGCGAGCAGCTCATGGCGTGCACACCTCAAGGTGAGGACCTTCACCCCCTGCCACTCTTGTGGTGTTCAGCTAGTTGTGCTCCGTTTGTGAGATGCCATATGGATGAAAGAAAGAGCTGTGTTTGAGTTTGAGCTTGGGTTAAGAGATCTGCACTCTTCCCTTCCCCCTGTCTCAGTGCACTGCGAGGTGAGCGAATGGGGCGAGTGGAGTCCCTGCTCACGCAGAGGGAAGACGTGCGGCTTCAAACGAGGCGAAGAGACGAGGGTCCGCAAAATCCTGCAGGCCCCCTCCGCCCTCGGCAATCCCTGCGGCCCGACGTCAGAAACAAGGAAGTGCGTGGTCAAGAGAAAGAAATGTCCAGGTAACTACACAACTGTTCTCTCTTTCTGTGTGTGTGTGTGTGTGTGTGTGTCTGTGTTTGTACAGTATGTATACACAATGAGTTCCATAATGTTTGGGACAAAGACATTTTTCTTGATTTGGCCATGTGCTTCACAATCTTACATTTGCACACACAACAGTTCATGCTCAAACCATAACAGATTAGCTGATTCACAGATGAGGTTGGGTATTTTTGATCTTGGGCAGTTCCTTTTGGCCTCCACAAATCTTTTCCAGAGCTCCTTTTCCAGGCTTTTTCAGGTGTTTCTTAGCAAACTAACCTCGCCATCCTCTTTTGGTTGCTAATTAGTGGTTTGCATCTTGCTATGTAGCCTCTTTATTTCTGTTTGTGAAGTCTTCTGCAGAGAGTAGGAACTGACACATCTGTGCCTGTCTGATCTGTCGGACAGGTGTGTGGGGTTTTTTCTTCATTATGTTGAGAATTCTCCAGTCATCAACTGTGGCCTTGGCCTTCCTTGTGATTACTGAGCTCACCAGTGCTCTATTTCTTCCAGTCGGTTGATTTTTGGTAAGCCTAAGGCAATATATCTGACTGTTTTTTTCTGATTTCACAGCATCCTAATAGTTTCTTTGAATTTGACTTCCTTGAGCTCTGTTCCTTGTGTTGACAAACGCCAAGAAGAGACTCCAAAGGCTGTTTGTTTCCTAGCCTGTTTCCTGTGGAGAGTTCTTTTTGTCGGGGGGTCTGATTTATACGGCCTTGAATGCTTCTTTTTCCTTGTTCTGGAAAAGTTTACCATTCAGTATCTCACACAAAAGAAGACAGGTAAAGTGAAGCCAGCTTCCATAGCAGTGTTGTGCCTGTCTCACTGAAGAGGGGGTGTGGATACAACAAGTTGGCAAATCCTGCGACTAAGCTCCAGATCGCCCACCCGCTTATTCCCATGCAGTGATTTGTACAGCGGCTGTTCGATGTGTGTAAATTTGACTGTGAAATGCAGCCTCCCTCCCCAGTGTCGCCTCTCTAACACCAAAGAATAACACTCCCCCCCGCCCACGCCCCAGGGGGGCACCGTCGGCTAGCTGGGCTTAGCGTGGAGTCGGCGCGGTGCTGGACTGCCCCAGTCGCAGCTGTGGGTGCGTGTTAAGAGACAGCCGGCCTCGGTTATCGACCTCACCCTCCATGCGATTACCCAGAAGACCCGGCTTCTGAAACATCCACCCCAGCGCTAATTATCTGCTCCAGCGCGTCCCGTCGTGTTTATGTTCCGCATGCACCCGGGGGGCGGGCGGGTCATCGGTCTGACCTCCGCCAACTCACAGTAATCCCAACCAGCTCCCTGTCACTGATACATTCCCCCCTTCCAGCCCCCTCAGACCCCCCTCTGACCCCCCCGCCTCTGCACACACCAGCGCTTATTTGTTGTTTCTGCTGCAGGAGCCAAGAGTTCCCCTTCACCCCCCCTATCTTGGGTTGTTGTTATTAGGGGCTTTTATACTCTGAAATGTGTGACTCCCTCAACCAAGCCTCAGCTGCGTCAAAGGAGATAATATAACACGACCTCCCCCCACCATAAAACCCCATCTTGTTTTTCAGCTATCTCAACATCACTTTCTGTGAATCTGATGAACCTGCCTCGATGATACCCGGTCTACACACGCACGTGTCCCCCCCCCCCCCCCCCCCCCAACTCCCGTGTGACCCCACTTCCTCTGTGCAAGCACGCGGGGTGCGGGGTGTAAATATTTACGCTTGTGTTCCGTGCTGCTGCCCTCTGTACTGTGTTTACGCCAACCCAACTTTCCTAATTTGCTCTCCCAATGCTCCGCTCCCCTATCTGCTCCCCGGATGGCCTCCCCACTCTAAAAGAAAGCAGGCGTCCCGTGCCTTCAAAGCCTCCCAGCATTCCTCTGGCGGGACAGAGCCTGGGCCTCTAATCCCGGCCTAGTCCCCCCCCCAAAAAAAAAAGAAATTGCCCCCCTGGAGGACAGGACACCAACCTATCAGGGAGGACGGTGCCCGGTGTCATACGCCATCGCGTGCCCCTGCACTCCGTAAACAAGATACAGCCCATATTAGGGCATCCCACAAAAACAAAAACAGCCCTCCCCAAACACGCTTTTCAGCCCACCTGTGAACAGCACCGTGATGTTCAGGAGAAAAACACATTTAGGTCATCCATGTTCAGGTTGTCTACAAAGTCATTCCAGTTCCCAACATTCTAGCACCTCTCCTTTTCTCTCCCCTTCCCCTCTTTTTTAAAACATCTCTCACTCTCTCACTCTTCCTCTCGCACATTACCATTCTCTTTCTTTCTCCCGTGTTCCCCCTCCCTCTCACTCTCACTCTCTCTCCCTCTCTCTGCCTCTTGCTACCCCTTTCATAATAGAGAATAATCAGTTGCAGATGAATTTTGCGCATTGCTGGGAGTTAGGAACAGAGGCAGCTCCGCAGACCCAGCGTAAACCTCTGAAGTCTGTTTGAAAGAGTGGATATGTGTGCTTGTGGTTCTGTAGAAGAGGGATGGTTCTGATACCAAAAAAAAACAAAAGCCACATGCATATTCTTATACCAACCCCCCCCCTGGGGTCATTCGGTAACCCTCCCCAGACAGGACGTACCTCCTATCTGTCCCTGTCACCGTGACCTAACATCCTGCTGCGGACGGCATCTCATTTGGAATGACCCTGCGGTGAGGGACATGGCAGGCCACAGACAGTGAGACCGCTCCAAAGAACGTGGGCATTTATCTGCACAGGGTCCCCAACAGAGCGTCCCCGCTTTCAGGACATGCCGAGGCAGAGCCCATGACTAACCCGCTGACTTTGTGAAACAGTGTGAACTGCGATCAGGCTCCGCTACCAGTGAGTCATTGTGCTGTCTGCGGCCGACGCAATCACACACTCATACACACAGTCTCACACACATTCATTTGAGATGACGCTTCCCTACAGGGCCCAAACTTTTTTTGTGATATGGACACAAGTATACAGGGATACAGATGGCAGTGTCTTCTGAAGCCCATGATGGCTGTACCCAAACAGGGCTCACAGTAGGCAATCATTTAATTCTCTTTTTGGAGTGGTCTATGGTTTTCAATCCTCGATTTACATACCCGATACTCGAAAATAGAAATAAATTATTTGTACTTGCAGCTTAGATGGCCTTCTTGGTGAGACATAACCTGATATTTCAAGAGTGATGAAATTGCCTGTCCAGAATTCATTTAAATACACAGCCCCCCACCATTACAAACTCATATTACCCCATAGTTTTCAGCTACAGCAACAGTATCAGGTGACTCAACAGCATCTGTCACATTAATGTTTGTTAATTACCACTGACATATCAATGGTATATACTCCTCACAATGTGTCTGTACACACAAGTGTACAGACACATACACCCCACCGCCTCCTACAGACACAGGCACACATACACACACACACACACACACACACACACACAGCCAGGCATCTTCCACCAACACACTTACATAAGCAGACGAGTGAGTAGCCCTTCATACACCCCACAATAACCTGGTGATGAAACTACCCTCCCTTGGTCCTGAGCCTCACGGGTGGAGGCAGGGGGTGTTAAATAAACAGCCCCAGGTCTCCAACCCTGCACCCCCACGGCCACCATAAGAACCAGCGGCAGTTGTGTCTCCTCACTGCCAACATTTCTCCTTGTTATTGCTGGAGGGCAGACTAAACACGCAGGGCAGAAGGGCTTTGGTATCGCGCAGGACGGACCTGTGGAATGCGTGGGTCAGTGTGGCCTAGCGCAGGCCCTGTGTGATTAGAGCGGTGAGCCACCCTGATTAATGAGCCCAGTCCACCACTACACTACACAAAATCCCACACTAATTTCAAAAGCAAACTCAGTTATTTTCTCATCTGTTTTTTTTGGGAAGGTCTCTGTGTATGGGGGGGGGGGGGGGGGGTGAGGATCATATTTATGGACCACACTCAAACTGGCACATGATGTGGACTTTTGAGTTTTAGGCTCTGGCTAGATATCACAAACATCAAAAAGAGAAGTTATTTTAAGCCATTCTATTTTTGACATATCTTATACGTGACTGATTTATGTCAGTGCTGCAGGACGAGAGGGGAGCAGGAGTCACGGGAGGGAAGGGAAGGGATATTTCACACAGCTCAAGAGTGTCCCCTGGTGGATAAACAGGTTTATAACCAGAATCTGTGTTATTTTCCCCTCCAGCAGGTAGCCAAATACAGGTCAGATAATAGCTTCTTGGTGGAGAGATATCCCACGGCAGATTTATTTTCTGAAAATCTTTCCTTTTCATAATATGAAGCCGTTATATGTCTGATCTTGTCTTGAGATCCATTCCATACACATTAGGTACTTATCCCCTGAACTTCATGTCGGCCTGGCTGACTTACAAGCATGGCAGATGTGGGCTTGGGAAACAGTCTCACTGAAAAGACAGTGTGGAGTCTCAGCGAGAGGTGTTCTGTGTGAGGATCTCACAAACACACCCACTCTTTCCACGGTTACAGGCTTTAGCCTCGCCCTGGGTTGTTTCAGAAAGCAAAACAGTCTGCTGTGGTAATCAGGCATTCCACATGACGGATGCACCGGGTCTGAGGGGTCAGGGTTAGGTTAGGTTAGGGGTTGTATGCTTCAGTCCAGTACGAGATAATACTAGAGACAGGGGTTCAAAATCTCTCACCCCACCTAAAATGTCCATTCTGTGAAATGCTGCACCTGAATGAAATGCTTAATCCTTCGTATCTTTATCCATACCTGCAATTATTATTATTATTAACCTTTATTTATACAGTGTAGGTTGACTGAGCATACATGTTTTTTTGCAGCAACACTGTTAATGTCCCTCCAAGTAGCCTAATCTGCATGCCTTTGTTCAGCACACACTACATTGAAGTATCTCTAAGTTATGATGTTGTTATATCATGGTATTATATATGACATGTAGCAAAAAAACATATATTTAACCATTATGGTGATCAACATATTCCCAATGTGTAGATCCCAGAAGGTTTATTTGCCATGATAGTTAAAATCGGAAACTAAGGTACACCAGTCTGCCTAAAACTTGGCTTATTGGTCTTCTGCTGCTGTAGCCTATCTATTTAAGAGGTTTGACACGTTCTGTGTTCAGAGATGCTCTTCTGCATACCACTGTTGTAATGTGTAGTTTTTTGCGTTAGTCACCTTCCTGTCAGCTTTGACCGGTCTGGCCCTTCTCTGCCCTCTCTCATTAACAGGGCATTTCTGCCCACAGAACTGCTGCTCACTGGTTATGTTTTGCACCATTCTCTGCAAACTCTAGAGACTGTTATGCATGAAAATCCCAGGAGATCAGCAGATATAGACACTCAAACCACCCTGTCTGGCACCAACAATCATTCCACGGTCAAAGTCACTTAGACCACATTTCTTCCCCATTCTGACGGTTGATGTGAACATTAACTGAAGCTCCTGACCTGTATCTGCATGATTGTATGCACTGCACTGCTGCCGCACAATTGGCTGATTAGATAATCGCACGGATAAGAAGGTGTACATCCTAATAAAGTGCTCAGTGAGTGTACATCTGCTTGTTTCTATTTCACAGGGAGGCGGAGAGGAGAGAGGAGACTCCGCAATGGCAGGAAACAGGAGGCCCAACGCAACTGGCGAGAGAGAGAGAGAGAATCAACTGACCACGAGGACGCAGAGAACAGGAACAAAACGGAGCACCGGCGTTCCAGAGGCCAGGACAGAGACCTGACCTCGCAAGCAGGGGGCAACACGCACTAACAGCTTCCTGGCCACCTCCGTCTCCCTCATGCCCTCACCCCGGGGGTGCTGCTGCTACCTGTATGTTTTTGAATATAGACTGTATATGCACAAGAGAAGAGGGGTGCACAGCTTTCAGGGGGGCTAACACCAACGACCCCCCCCCTCCCTCCTTCCCAGACCTTTCCCTGCCCGTCCTTCAGCTCAAGACAGCAAGTCAGAGAGAGGCAAACCTGCTGCGGCGATTGACTGGGACTGTACAGCGTGGAGCAGGAACTTTGGGGACTGGAACAGAGAATGAGGGCGTGCTTCTGAAATCCGTTATTTAAAGGGTCCAGCTACAGCATTTTGTTGAGGTTTGAATGTGGGTTTCGTGAAATTACGTAGCTGTTGTTTAGATGTCTGATGATTGCAGAGTACATTTTCAATAGAGCATGTTCATTGGCATCATCTACAGAGAACAGATTCTAGGACTGCATGTGGATTGGTGTATATGTGTATGAGGTGATAGAAAAGTGTTTTTTTTTTATGAGCCAAGTTGAGGGCACACAATGTTTCTCCCGGTGTCTTTGTTATTTCATCTCTGTTTGTTTTGCTATGGAGCAAAGAGCTCATTCGCCTTTTATTATCATTAAGTTCTGTGCTTTCAGTGAAATCATTTAAACCGGAAAAGCCACTGAAATTTTCAGAGCACCTCTATGTCAAATAAACTATATTGGATTTGTTTTCTTTTTTTTTTATTATCTTGTTTTTCCCCAACTTTTGCAGAGAACACATTGGGCTTATGTGTTTGGTTATATATGCCACACACACACACACATGCACACACACAATCACATAGATGTTGAATCAATCCAACAAGTTCTATTAGTTATATGCTGCTAACCTGCAATGTCTTATTAAAGGAGAAACATTAGAATTGTATATATTTTTGTTTATATTATATACTTACATGCATACTTGAGCATCCTGTATACCTGTAACCTAAATCATTTTTTTAAATTAAAATGAACAGACAAATATTTGGCATGGCTAGCTTCCCAATCATTCAGCCGCCTATCCAGACATGAGATACATGCAAGCAAAGTCAGCTTAACTTCAGCTCCTCAGCACTATAAGACATGAGCATGGAACAGGAGTTTGGGGGTACATCTCACTGAAGACCGAGACGCACATTCAGAATCTGAGTTAGGCATGTTTTTTCCATGCACATTTTACTCACAAAAAAGATGCAATATCTACACAGTGAAATATTCAATGTTAAATCAACTCTTACAGAGACCATACAGTCCCTATTAGACTCACATGCACTCTGTTAAGAGTTGAATTAACACTGGACATTTTACTGTGTAGTGCACTACCACCAAGATATGTTGCCTAACTACAACTGCGTTCAATACAATTATTTTAGTTTGATTTAGAGTGGTTAGTGAGTGATATATTTATTTCACATTATGAATTAAAATGTACCCTATATCATCGGTGTTCAGTTCCAAAATTATTTCCATCAGCTATAAATGAGTTTGAAACAATCGCCTAACCTCTAAACGTGATCTTGTTGCATTACATTACATTATTGGCATTTGGCAGACGCTCTTATCCAGAGCGACGTACAAAAAAGTGCATACCCATAACCAGGGACCTTGAGTGTGACCCGTAACTATAGGGACAACGGAAATGTTTTTCAATCAATCATTATTATTGAATTACCACATAATTATTGAATTTGAATTTGAATATTGAATTGAATTATTGCATATTAACTCAAAATTAGATACCAGGAGGTTTTGAGAGGTGCATATTTTTTAATATAATATTTGAACGTAGACCTACATATTGTGGTTGGCTTTATATTTGGACATGCAACATGCAGGTCCCTCCTTTTATGTTTTAAGTCATCCACACAGCTTGTGTTTATTGACTCACCTCCACAATCTTGACACAGGTCGTATGTCTGGCATGTAAAGCTTCCATATGGACGGTGCATCCATGTGCACACTCCTTTGTGAACAAATTATGAAAGCGCTTTCATGACAAGATATCAGAATACTCCAACACTGTATTAAAAGAAACCATATAGGCAAACAGACAGGAACCACATTGGCAGAAATGCATAAGTAATGCTAATCTAACAATCTGCTTCCATTGAACCCATTTAGAAAAATAATAATAATAATTATGAGATGGCTTGTAGCTTCATTATTTAAATGATAAATGTTTGCTAGTTAAATAGAAACAAAGTATGCCTCACAAAGAAATACAAAAACATGGTATTTTAAGACAAAATGGCTGTTTCTTGTTTAATAGACTATTGATTCAAATGAGCCTTGAACACAACCCAAAATAACTACTTGTTTTTGTAGTTTGATTTAAAGGGGTTTTACCTGTTCCAAATGTTGAATTGAGGCTATTTTAAGTAGGCTACTATGAAAAGCCACAAGCCAATGTGATTGAAGAATCCTATTTCTCAAGGGACCAGGAAGTACTGTTTATAGATCTGGTAATTGAGGGATCAGAAATCACCAGATATAGTCACGGTGTAGTCATATTATTTATTATAATCAGATACAAACAGTGCAGACTACCAAATAATACATTCTCAACTTCCGAGAAAACACAGACTGACTTCAACAGTGCCCTCCAAAAGTAATGGTCAAGTGAAATTTGATTTGTGCTATATACACTTTTAGGCCTTTCGATTTTAAACCTAAAGATGAATATGAGACACACATACGTACAGACAATTAGCTTTCATTTCATGGTATTTACATGCGCACAGAGCCATAGGACAGGTATCACGATGATTATGGCGGGCGGCCTGTAGTGTAGTGGTTAAGGTAAAGACGCAAGGTCGGTGGTTCTAATCCCGGTGTAGCCACAATAAGATCCGCACAGCCGTTGGGCCCTTGAGCAAGGCCCTTAACCCTGCATTGCTCCAGGGGAGGATTGTCTCCTGCTTAGTCTAATCAACTGTGCGTCGCTCTGGATAAGAGCGTCTGCCAAATGCTACTAATGTAATATAATGTAATGTAAATTATGAGAACAGCTACATTACCTGGAGTTGTGAGTAGAAAATGAGAGTAATGTCCTTAAGAGACCATAGCAATATATATTCCACATTGTGTAATATACACTCTAATGCAGGATCGATCAATTAATCACAATAGTTAAAAATCGTATGTCACATACTGTATTGACAGTTCGTGGACAAGCTCTGCTGACAGAATGGTAAAAGATAGTTGGTCCCAACATGGGCATGTTGAAAATTAAGTAAATCGCCTCTCACTTTAATATCCAAAATGGATCTGAGTATGAATTAGGCTCTTTGAGAGGATTTTTTAATCTTTCTTAAGCAATTTCCCCAGTGGTTAGTACATGTTGTTTCATTTCCATTAGACATATTGCACATAGCTGATTTGTGCCAATACACATTAATGGAGAGCAGGTAGGACTGATCATTTTAATTTCCTGTCTTTTGAGGCTTTCGGCAAATGCAAACAATTCACTTCACTTCAATTCCCTTCTTGGATGGAATATTACGCTAGATGGGTATCCTATCAAGTAAGTGCGTAGCACCCCTGCTATGCAACAGAATTTCGACGGGCGCGACGTCGCACTGGGGAGGCGCGCTCGTTACGTCATGACGCTACGGATACGTAAGACTCCGTCTTTGGTGTTTTGTGAAGGAGATTAAAAAAATTGAGCAGTGGTGAGTAATTTTACGATTTTTTAAACATAACTACAACGATTAGCTATCGAATACATCGGTAGAGCTACACTTCACAAAGCGATGTATTGATAACGACGGTGGATTTCGTGTTCGAGTAGTAGGAAAACGCCCAAGTGGAAGCAATTTTATGAACTGCGATGGCAGCTCAGTGTTCACACAACAGGTCTTATTGTTATGGTTATGCCTGAAAGCGAGTTCTCCTACCCCTTGCTTGTAAGATTCGCTGCGGTACGTTAACATCGTTGTCGCACTCCTATCGTCTTTACCGGGGTTTAGAGCCAAGATTAATGCATTTTGTGGCTTGGATATTGTCCGTGTGGATTTAACGTTAAGCTGTTCGGCCCTCTGTTTACTGCCAAACAAGCTAGCCAGCTAGCATGCTAACGTTACCGCTCGTCAAGATGACATATGCTGTTGTATAGCAACAAAGACACGGGAGGCATACATGCCAGCACACACCGAGGTCAGCCTGCCCATCGAGCAAACCTCTATTTACATTCGCGATTCTGTTTTGGGGAAATTTTAATAACGTTGACCATCTGCATCTTGTAAGTTAGCGAGGTTTGCATCGTGCGTTTAACCTGCTGGCAATGTAATACTTGCTGGGCGTAATCTTATTTTCCAGTGATGTTAGTGTTGCTGGGCATTTCCTTTGTTGGTCATTGTCAGTGTATCGCGGTGAACAAAGAATACCGACTCTTGTTGCTTCATCCCGTTGTCTTGTGTTTGAAAACAGAAATGCAATGTCAACTGCGGGGATAATCGCTCACAGTTTTATGTTCTATAAATAATGAGCTAAAACACCGACAGTGAGTGTTTACAATCTAGCTTGCAAATCAATTTCATTTCATACATTGAAGCGCTTTTTTATTTTTGGCCTGTCTCGTTGTTAGGGATACTATTTCAGCGCAGAATTGAAGGTAGAATAAAGCGGCCATTCATCGGCACTATGCCCTCTTTGAACATTAAACCCGTTTTTTCTTTTGTCAGAGAGAAATCTGAGAAAGCAACACAACTCCCGATGATACAACCGTATTAGCTGACAACGCAGTAAGTATCTGGAAGCGAGGCGACATAGACTTAGTTCAGCGATAGGGGTGGTTATTTATAACTGAAATAGGTTTGTTCTCGGTGTCCGTCTTTCCCATTTCGTTCAATTGAAACCGAAAGTAGATAATCCACGGGTCTGTGTACGAACTTCTTCGGCCGTATTTTGCCTACATAAAGTCCTGTGTTACCGGTCTTACTTTTATTACTAATGCGACTATTATAATTTAGTGTGTGGCTAGCTCTTCCTGTAGTTCTCATTTATTGTAAGACTCTAGGACTGTGATTATTACACTACCATTTTCTGTTGCGTAGCAGTAATTAAAATAACGCTCCTAATGGATAGCAGTTAGAGTCCGGTTATTACCATGAGTAGCATAATTATTTAGGTGGCTTCCATTCAGTGCCGTAACATAACACCCGGCATGGCCCACACCGTAGCATTAGTTTTTGCTAACATCCCTACTGTGTGCATAACCCTTGCTAATCCCTTTGCACCCTCAGGATGGCAAGCTGTGGTGAGGTCGACCACTCTGTAGGCATGCTCCCCTCCGGGAGGAAGGTGGGTGGCGAGGCGTGTCAAGGTTCAGGCAGCTCCTCCCCTGCCCTGCCGGTGCCAGAGTGCGCCATCTGCCTGCAGAGCTGCGTCCACCCCGTGCGCCTGCCCTGCAGCCACATCTTCTGCTTCCTGTGCGTGAAGGGCGCATCCTGGCAGAGCAAGCGCTGCGCCCTCTGCAGGCAGGAGATCCCCGAGGACTTCCTGGAGCGGCCCACCCTGCTCTCCCCCGAGGAGCTGAAGGCAGCAGGCGCCGGACGGGGCCCCGGGGAGTACGCCTGGTACTACGAGGGCCGCAACGGCTGGTGGCAGTACGACGAGCGCACCAGCCGCGAGCTGGAGGACGCCTTCGCCAAGGGCAAGCGCAGCACCGAGATGCTGATCGCCGGCTTCCTGTACGTGGCCGACCTGGAGAACATGGTGCAGTACCGGCGCAACGAGCATGGCCGGAGGCGCCGGATGAAGCGTGACGTCGCCGACATCCCCAAGAAGGGCGTGGCCGGGCTGCGGCTGGACCCCGAGGCTGCCGCCGTCGCCGCCATCGGGGCCCAGGGCGGGGCGGGGCGTGAGAGCTCCGCCGACGGGGCGGACACCACCCCGCAGGCTGCCGGCCCCACCCAGGCCGCCGCACCCCCCGTCCGGCCCCCCACCTCCCTCGGGGGGCAGCCCACCAGCCCCCCCACCTCCCTCGGAGGGCAGCCCACCAGCCCCTCCACCCCCTCGCCCGACGCCGGCACCTCCCTGGAGAGCTCTCTGGCCCGGCTGCAGATCAGCCACCCGGCCGGGCGGGGCCGGGGCAGAAGCGGAGAGGACGAGGAGGAGGGAGAGGCCACGCGCTCGCGAGGCTCCTCCGCCCCGAACACCTCCGTGGACGAGTCGGAGTCCGGGAGCAGCAGCCTAGAGGAGGAAGAGGAGGAGGTGGAGGAAGAGGAGGACGAGCAAGTGGAGATTGACGAGGAAGATGAGATTGACGAGGAGGCGGAGATCCAGGCTGAGGGAGCGCAGGTCAGGCAGAGACTGCTGCGGAGAGAGCGGATGCGGTTCAGGGAGGGCAGCTTGGACAGGTCGCCCCCTGGTGGCAAGACCTCCAGTGGCAGCAGCAGCAGTGTGAGGTCAAGACGGCCGGACGGGCAGTGTACAGTGACTGAAGTGTGACCTCTGACCCAGGGTCAAACTCCGCTCTCTTCCCCCCCCCCCCCCCCCCCCCCCCTCCCCCACTTGATCTCAGCCAACATTGCACTCAAAAAAACTAAACGGCTCCAGCGGCTGTCTTCATGTGGCTTTCGGAAGGACCCTTCAGTAACGTAAAACAACAAAAACACCCACAGGGCATTGCACCTCAAGACCAGTAATGGAAGAAAGTAGTATGAAAATAATATTTGACTCCAGTAGGTACAAAAGTGACCAAATCCCACATTTTGCCATTTCAAATTTGGATAATTCATGGAGTGGGACTGGGGATTGGATTGTATAAGTACTGGCAAACATATTTGCTATCTTTTTTTGTTTAAAAGTATATGCTACCCTCAATGAAAAAAATTAAGGAAAAACGAATAGAAAACCGGAGGGCTTTTAAGGACAAATGCTGTATTGAAGGAACACGATTTTCTGGTCCTGGGACAAAATCTCAGTCGACAGGGCCAATCTCATCACATGTTTTGGCTATAAAAGGCTTATTGTCAGAAGTGAATATTTCAGGCCATTCCCCAAGTTAGTCCCCAAGGTAAATATCCTCAATTGGTGTTTTCATAGGCAAAGCATGGTCTTTGGGTGTTGAATTCATATTTCATCTTAATATGCTAGTCTGTATCATAACTTGTGCATGTGTTATTGTAAGAGAAGGGTACTAAACACTACTGGGGGAGAGACCTGCCGTTCTGGTTTTAGAATTTAGTTTGAATAACTTTTTTCTTCTTTGGTTTTAACATTTCTCGTGTGATGGCAGTGGGGAAACTGTCGGGGGAGCAGATGAGTGATAAACACTGCTGATGGAATTAAGATTGTGTGTGAATTTTGAAGTTTATTCATTTTTAAGTTTCTTACCAAGTGTCATCCTCATATGTCCCCTCCACTAGTCTTTCTGTCTGTAAAAATCTTTTTTTTTCTGTATTTTTTTGCTTTCTTGTAATATTTTGTTACAAGGTTTGTTACAAGTTTAAAATAAAGTATGTGTCAATTGATCAACCCCAAATAAAGACCTCTGGTATCTTTTAGCATAAAATCACAAAACAGTGGCAGCAAAAGAAAGGACCAGTCTAGCTGACTAAAAGCATGTTGTTTAAAAATAGTGATTAGAACCCTCCCACTTCCCTTGAGGGCTTCTTTTTTGGGAGAGGGGCTTTCAGTTTGTGTAAATTGCAGTTTCTTGTTTCCTCTGTGAATAGGAGTGAGAATTGCTCTGCAGAAAACCTGTGTTTCTTCTCATAGATATAGACTTTCTTTCTAAAGATGTCACACATTGGTCACATTGCTTAGAGTATTTCCTTGTGTCTAAAATGCAGAAGCATTTTTCTCCAAACTCATGAAAATGCAGTGGTAAGTGTTTGACATCACCTATCCCTTGTAACAAATATTAGAAACCCCTGGTTTTCAACAAAGATTAACTTGAATTTCAGTGCACTTGTATTTTGCAAATTGATTCATATTAAAACTGAATTCAGTCTTATCTGTCATCTGAGATTTAAAGTAGTTAAATTCTAAATATATGGTTTATCGTTTTGCAGTAGGTAGAAAGTTAGCATACCTCGCAGTCAAGTAGCACAAACCCAGTGGTGTACTGTGGTATGTGGAACCAGGCCTTCAGTAAACTTAGTAAATTTAACCACATTATTACTCTCAGCAGTTTCCATTTACATTTGATTGTTAATGAAGCTATTAACTGAATAAAAATATCAATATAGCTTTTTTTGCGTGCTAGCATTTTGTGTCATACAATTGTGCAGAATTTATAATTACCTATATTAGAACCAAAGGAGTTCATAAGCATTAAAAGTTTGTGCAAGCTGATACAAAGACTGACACCTAGATAAATGACTATTTGTTAGTCTAATTCACCAACTATACACAATTCACATTTAGATATCTAATAATGAATGCTATTGAAAACAAGAAGCTAGTTGATGTTTATTATGATGATTGCCATTGGAGTCTGTTATTGGCATTTGTCAACATGAGGACCAGAGTTGTGCCAATGTAAGTCAAGGAAGCCATTATGAGGCTGAGAAATTACAAACAAAACAGCGAAAGACAAACAATAGGCTTACTGAAACAAACTGGAATATCATTAAGAAAGAGCACATGTTCATAAGATCAATGCCTTGCTGTGGGATTAAGCATTGTCCAATGAGTTTGGAGGCATTTGAATGAACTTGAGCAGATATTATGCTTCTGTACTCCTCAGAATACATAATTTGTTCTGTTGCTGCTATCAGCAGTTACATTATCAATGACGGCAAGTGAGCCAGTACCTGTGGCAGCCATACATGCCCAAACTATAACACCCCCACCACCATGTTTCACAGATGAAGGAGGGTGCTTTGGATCTCGGGCAGTTCCTTTTGACATACTTTCCTCTTGCCATCACTCTGTTACAAGTCAATCTTGGTCTCATCTGTCCACAATACCTCTTTCCAGAACTCTGCAGGCTTGTTTACGTACTTTGGGAGAGCCTGGTAATCATGTTTTTGCAGCTTACTAGTGGTCTGCATCTTGCAGTGTAGCCTTTGTATTTCTATTTGTGAAGTCTTCTGAGGACAATAGTCACAGACACATCCATGCCTGCCTGCTGAAGAGTGTTTCTGATCTGTTGGACAGGTCTTTGGAGGTTTTTCTTCATTATGATAAGAATTCTTTGGTCATTAACTGTAGAGGTCTTACTTGGCCTGCCAGTCCCTTTGTAATTACTGAGCTCACCAGTGCACTCTTTTCTTCTTAATGATGTTCCAAAAAGTTTATTTTGTTAAGCCTATTGTTTGACCTACGTCTCAGTTTTTCTCAGCCTCATAATGGTTCCTGTGTCATTTGCACAATTTTGGTCTTCATGTTGACAAACTCCCAACTCCAAAAGCAATCAAATGCCTAGAATCAATACTTGATACTGAAATTATACTTTCTCAAAGGATTCGATTGAATACATCTGTCTAATCAGAAACGGCTGAACTGAAGCCAACTGTCCAATTACTTTTGGTCCCTTAAAATGGGGGGATTGTATAAAAACGGATGTAATTCCTACATGGATCACCTGATATAGATGTACATACACTCAAATTAAAGGTGACAGTTGACATTTTAACATTATATTTTGCTTGGAGAAAAGATTAGTTTTTTGTGGTGGTTTGTATTCTGAGGACTCTGTGCACAGGTAGTTTAATTCCCTCCTTCCTTACATGTAGCTAACTGTAGAATTCTTCAGGTGACCCAGTACATGAATAAAGATCATCAGCCCTGAACGGAGCACACAGTGTATCACTGCACCAAGTGAGTCAACAGAGTGCTAAGATTGGCAGCATGGGGACAAAACAAGGGCACCCTTTCTTCTTCAGTCCCAAATTCAGTGACGTCACACAGAAAACTGGCCTGGCCAATTCCTGACTAGTCTTCAAGGTAACTGATGGAAGAGTTTTTCAGTTTCAGTCGTCCAGATGCACATGAATTTACAGTGCCGTGAAAAAGTATTTGTCCCTTTCATGATTTCCTCTTTTGCATATTTGTAAAATGAAACCACTGAATGGTTTCATTGTGACAAATATGTCTTTAATAATGAAAAAATGGGATGTGTGTCATCCAAATTCCTCTTGACTCATTAGTCCATAGAACATCCCAAAAGGCGTTTGCAATTGTGAGACGAACATTAATGTTTCTCTTGGTTAGCAGTAGTTTCTGCCTTGCTACTCTCCCATGAATCAAATTTTCGCACAGTCTCTTTCTTATTGTGGTGATGAACCCTAGCCTTAGCCGAGGCAAGAGAAGCCTGCAGTTCTTTGGGTGTTCTTCTAGGATCTTTTGTGACTTCCTGAATGAGTTGTTGCTGAGCCCTTGGTGAAATATTGGCACGCTAACCACTCCTGGGAAGATTCACCACTGTTCCAAGTGTTCTCCATTTGAAGATAATGACTCTCTCACTGTGGTTGGGTGGAGTCCCAGAGCCTTTGAAATGGCTTTGTAAGTTCTACATTTCAACAACTACTGGAATTTCCTTTGATCATGGCATAGTGTGCTGGTACACAATGATACAATGGTACAATGGTACACATATTAAACCTTACTCTGATGGTAAGGTTCAATATGAGTGAGGTTTAGATTCAACTGGTCTGGCTGCAGTCAAGCCTGGTTGTCTAAAGATCTGAAACCACTCAGTGTGACAGATATGCAATAATAGAGCAAATCGGGAAGGGGGCAAATACTTTCACGGCACTGTAGATGGTTAAGCCAAATATTCTTCAGCTTCTCATTGGGCCTAATCTGACTGCAGCTGATTTGGCCTTTCTGTAGACCTGGGATAGAATCCTAGGTTTTCAGCCAACTGGTAGATTTATGGAATGTTTGTTTTTGCAAGCTGAGAAGAATGGACAATACAATGGACCTACTCCCATTTCATTCTGCCACATTCCTTTTGGGAAACATGGAAAACATGTTGCTCTGTTGCTCTATTACACTTTATCTGTAACATTCATTTATGGATTGGCTTGTATGGGCACTCGTAGGGTCTCAGCATCCATGCGCTGCTGCCAGATTTATATTCCAGGCACACTGGGCCTTGGTGTAAGCTGTGCCCGGGGCATTGTCTGGCTGGCTGTGGAGCTAATGGCCGCTGCTCCCACAGAGAATAGCTGACCTTTGCAGCAGTAGAGCAGGGAAAAGAAGCCCAGGCGTGCCCAGCTTCCTGAACCCCATCCCCTTGCCACTGCTCTGCCTCAACAATACTGTATGACACTTTCCTAATAACACCCAAACTATTAAACCACAAAGGAGAAGGAGGAGGGGGTTGTTCCCAAAACAATATCATCTTCAACCATGAGCTGAAAATGTCAGTTATGCTATTTTATATTTTGTTTTGTGGCTGTGGGCTGAAAAGGGGCTTCAAGAATGAGGGATAAAGTGCCTTGCTACACCTGGCAACAGTACAGTATTAGGAATTTAAAGGACATAAAAATCCTTCATTGCTGTCCGTTCAGTCAAACATACAGACACTGTGAGTCAGACTGTGGAGCCGGGTAAATGGATGAGTACACAGCTTGACCCTATGAGGAGAGGGTAGATGAGAGAGACAGATGGAGTGGGACAGGAATGGAGGTAGTGGAGGAGTATGGGGGCGATGGTGGCATTATGTCATGTTCATTTTCATGATCACTCTACTTGCTGTGAATCTCACCCTTCAGAAACTCCTCTAGGCTTTTCTACAAGCACAAAAAAGCATGGCTTCGAAAAACACATGATTTGAATTCTGGCAGAGCAACAGAGAGCATTTTGTTTCATTACGAAAGGTCTGTTCAAAGGCACTGGCTAGTCTGGCTCCCAGCGCTCGTCTGCTCGGTGGCATAATCTTGACTCACGAGACAGAATCAGGAACGTGGCAGCTTTACCAAGTGGGAGATTATGAAAAATGAATATTCTCTAATCCCACCCCTACCCACAGCTCTTTAACAGCTCTTCAATCATATTGAAAAATAACAGCCATTAGGGGAGGCTGCAGAGGTTGAGCGCAAATCTTGTTCAACAGAAGGAACTGACATAAAACAAAAAGTTAATAAATAGGTGTTTGCTATAAGAAATCCTAAACAAAAGCATAATGGTTAAACAATATTGGAATGACAGTTTTCATGAAAAATGTTTCAATACATAATTTCACTTATTTTATTGGATGCCCTTACCTGACAAGAGAGTTTTTTTTTAAATTATTTAACCAAGAAGGCCAACTGAATTCTCTTTTGGGGAATCAAACTGGGTGGGAATACAAGGGGTAGTGTAGGCCCATCACTATGCTAGCAAGAATTTCCCCTATTGGCCCACAAATACCTCTCCCAGGAGCAACACAGTTTTCCTCAAAGCCCGCAACTGCTTTGCTTTAGCACTATGAGAAGAGTGAAGGCTGGTATGGCTTTTGGCAATTTTGACAATTTTAACCTAGTGTGCAACCTGTAGTCACTCTTTGAGTAGTTTGGATAGTGTACCTTGTTTATAGTATAGTGTCAGAGCCTCACTTCACTACAGGGGAAAATCAATTCTGGCAAGCACCTCGGGCACAGCAACCGTTGTATATATGCTCCAGTCAACAGTTTGAGTATACATAAAGGCACTTTGCGGAATCTTGAAATACAGGTTTCAGCCTTGTTCATCAAATGAGCAGACAAAATGGTGATACAAACCTGATTCTGACATCACCAGGGTTCATTTACTGTAAATATATAGAACGTAAAGTGAAACTGCAGCTAAAATAACAATAAAAGGGATGAAAGGGACTGGAAATGAGGACATGCCACACCAGGTTCAACTGTAGTTCATTGTCAACCCATCTATGTGATGGTAGACATTTGTCCGCAACAGAACCAATTTGTTAACATGCAATTACCTCAATATGCTGAAACTAGCCTGTAATGCATGTATTGGCTATCAGTTAAAATGCATTGGGACAGGGGTGGGGCAGGGATGGGACAGAGGGGCTCAGGGTCACTTGTGTTTGGGCTTGTGAGCCAAGGCCTCAAGGTTTGCAGGCCCACCCCAGACGGTCCCAAACACGTCTCTCTCAGTCCTCAGGGCGTCCTCCAGGGGAAGCTCTCTTCCAGAGAGCACCACCTTCTTCGCTGCCTGTATCACAGACGCAGAGCCTCTGGTGAAGGTGTTCAGCCACTGCTCAGCCTCCCCCAGAGCCCCCCCCGCCCCCGCATGCTCCCCATCCCGGGGGCCCACCGTCCCGTCTGACAGCCCGATCCGTTGGCCGTAGGCCGGGTCTACCTTCTGGGCACCGGCCAGCAGCTTCAGGGCGTTCTGGCTGCCCACGATCCGCACCAACCTGGCGGCCCCGCCCCAGCCAGGCACCAGGCCCATGTGCTTGTGTACAAACCGGATCTCACTGCCAACTGTCATCAACCTGGGCATAGGTAGAGGACACATCGAGTCAAATATTAAACTAATATTGATTCATCTTTAGTCTTGACAGACTCCAAAAACAGACCACAAAATAAATAAGTACTGAGCTACTTCAGTTCGCAAACGTGGGAAACACGCTACTTTAATGATTCAATGGAAGCAGCCAAATAACACTTTTCTCAAATTATAAAATTACTTTGAGAAAAGTCACATTCACACCCCTGCTTTCAGCAGCATTCCTTCACACAGATAACACTACTGCTTCACATTCTGAAGTGTTAGATGAGATTAGAGATTGTGGGAGGATCTTTGACCATTCCTTCAAACAGAATCTTTCAATGTGCTTCAGATTCTTAAGTCTCTGCTTGTGCCCAGTCTTCAATTCAAACCACACATTTCAGATCATGTTTGAAATGGTTGTCTTGCTGAAAGATCCATATTAGTGAGTTTCCTGTCTGGTTTTGGCCAAAAGGTCTTGGTACAAAAGCTCAACACTCATTACCAATGCTGGTTATTCAAATCCAAATGCTTTTGGTAGATCTGGAGACTATGTTTCAAAAACGCAAACACATTATCAAGCTGGAATCAATGTGAGGTGTCCACAAATGATATGGCACTTGCATATGACTCCATGCTCAGGATGCCCACTAGTGGGGCTACTAGTAGTTGCATATTGCAATAGCCAGGTAGCTATGCCAGAATTAAAGCAATTAACTAAAAATTAATGTCTATTAATTTTCCTTCAGAAAATTGATGTTTGGAAATAATAAATGTGCTCTTTTCTACTGACACACTGATGCAGAAAACAAATAAACAAAGAGTAGGAGCAGGGGGGGAGGGATGATGAGGGAGGGGGGGGGGGTCTAGGTGTATGAAAACTATACCTTCGTAACTGTTTATTTTTGCTATTTGGAAATAAAAAAATATTCACAAAAAAAAAAAAATCTAGAAGCCAAAGACTTTTGCACAGTACTGTATATTTAGAACAAGCTGACACCATTTCCAAGAGCAACAAGAACACAGCGACATAAATGCACTATAATATGGTCTAGTCATAAAAGAAAAAGCAAATAAAAATTAAGTGGCTCCATTTTGTTGCCAACTAAAGCCTAATTTATACATCGCAAAAATGAAGGTGTCGCACGACGCTTGGCACTTATACTTCGGTGAACGGGCTGCAGTGAGGGTTCTGTCTCTATGGTAACAAGACACCAAACTCCTGACCATTTGATTACATTTGTAAACAGTCCTATCACAAATTATAGTGGTGTCCGGTACATGAAATTCTAGAGGTGTGTGACACTGAAAAAGTGACACTTTTTCAGTTGAAAATGCGTCATTCTTAAGATACACTTGTCAAAAGTATAAATTAATTAACTGTGATTTTATATTACTGCACTGTTTTGTACTTTGCTTGTTTTATGGTGGCTTTTTGTAAAGCACTTTGTGATGATCACTGTATGATTAAAAGCGCAATAAAAATAAAATGGATTACGATTATTGTTTCTCAGAATCAGAGCCTTCCCTCCACCACAATGCAGAGAGAGAGGCACAAAGGGGGAGGGCTAGAGCCACCCTAGTATTCAAACCATGAGAGCCCTAATAAAATGAAAATACCTTCCTCATTTACCAATGTCTTCCATAATGTCTGGGGTGCATTGTCTTTAAATATTTGGTCTACATCATGTTCCATCTGATGAGCAATGGGAATATAATGAGCAGTGGATATAAAGGCAAATTTCTTTGATGCCACTGAAGTATGCAAATGACATATGGCCTCCTAGCAGCAGATCTGAAGTTCAGCAGCTCCTTTTCACTGGTTTCACTTCTCCACTATACCAATGTTACCCCTCCAATAGCTTTATGGTGCTGCTACAGTATATTCACAAATCGGGGTGAGGTAAACCCTGACCCTGACCTAATCACTTCCCAAAAGCACCCTGGTCCTCTGTTGGTCTTTTAGTACACGTACAAATATAAGATGAGGTTTTGAACTTCAATGTAACTGAACTTTTGTAATTTTGTTCCTTGGACCTCATGGCTTAGTTTTTGTCCTGACATGAAGTATGAATTCTGGGGCTTTATATAGACAGGTGTGGGCCTTTCTAAACTATGGCTATCAAGTTCTAGACACATCTAAAGGATAATTAAAGAAAACAGGATGCACCTGACCACAATTTGGAGTGCCACAGCAAAGGGTCTGAATACTTATATAAATTAGACATTTCAGTTTTTGATTTTTAATCAATTCTAAAAACATTTTAACTTTGTCATTACAGGTTATTGAGCGTAGATTGATGGGCAAAAATGGCAATTTTAAAATGAGCTCTACAACACAATAAAGTGTGCAAAAAGAGAAGGTATCTGAATACTTTCTGAAGCCACTGTATCTAGCTCACTAACAAGACATGGTTGAAATCTGAGAGCCACTTACATTTCATTGTAGACATCTCTATTTCTCTTGCTGTGACCTTGTTGTGATCTCCAGCACAAAAATATGGTGCCATCAATATTTATAACACACTCACATTGGTGCATTGTCATTCCAGAATGAGACAGTAGTTTGAAATAAGTCATTAATATACTGTAAATTGCTTCAGAATATAGAATTGAAATTGTGTTTGCATCTTAGACTATTTGATATTTAGATTTATTCACTTAGAGAATGATTGATGTAAATAAAGAAACCTGTCTTTTAAATGGATGTGTGTTGTAATCATCTTGAAGATGAATGTCTGCCAATTTTAATTAACAGCAAAACATTTTTGCCAGTATCACCTGAAAGAACTTTCCAGTTTGAATGAGGACCTCCATTAATGCTTGAATTAAGCTTAAATTGTGCATGATCCTAAATCCTATGCTAAACCATATTAAAAAGTGAATGAGGCATTGCAATAATACCAGAGTGACTGAACTCATACATTACAGTACATTAATGGCATTGGGTAGACACCCTTATCCAGAGCGACGTACAACAAAGTTGTAAAACTCATCTGATACTAATGTGTGTCACTCAATGGTTCATTAAACAACATCCACATGATATGTCTTTCTGAACGGTGCTGTACAGTCATGTGACTCATTCCCTGCACTGAGCATGGGCGTCTGAACAAGGTCCAGCAGAGCTGATAACAGCTTGTGAAACACAGGGTGTGGTTTGAGGCAGCTCTCTTACCTGAAGTCACAGGAGGTAGTGAGCTCAGCTCCGCCCCCTAAAGCCATTCCCTCCACTAGTGCAACAGAGATAAGGGGCAGTCTGTGCTGAGAGAAGAGGCCTGTTAATCTAGGTCGGTCAGGGTGTGAGAGCCAGTAACAGGTTTATCAGTGTGTGTGTGTGTGTGTGTGTGTGTGCGCGCGCAATGATGTAGGCTAGTGGTCTTCAATCCTGGTTCTAAAGATCCACAGTGCCTGAACTCACATCATTCATGAACTACAGCTTGCTTTTTAATTAATTTGATTTTAAGTAGAAAATCCAGCAGACCAGGGTTGGGGACCAGAAATTAAAGCCAAAAGACAGTAAAGGCTGACAAATCTGACTTTAGCACAATCAATCTTGTGGGGGTCTGCACTACAGGGATGGAAATAGCACTCCAAATGCATAGAAGCATGAGTTGAAAGCCCAGTGGATGTTATGCTACCTGTAATGGCTCCCTCTGCACTGAACTACAGGGTTATTTTTATATGTGGGTCTGGGTGTATTTCAGGTATGTCTCAGGCTTAGCCTGGGCTGGTTACCTACCTGAGCAGCCTGGTCAACACATTCTGCATGAACATGCACATCTTCATCCCCTCCTGAGAGTGGCACAGGTGTGTGAGGGAAAAAGAGAAAAACAAATGCACCGGATTCATTTCAAATGTGGGAGGCTAACATGGAGCATACAGCATACTGCAATGTAATGCCAAAGCATAATAACATACTGGAGAAGATTAATATTTAAAATCCCATTAACATCTTTAGTTCTAGCTTGCACCACAGATTTGCAATATAATACCAAACACTAGAGTAGCATGTAATGTTTGAACTACTTGCTAAGATGAAAATCTAGCTATCAGGTTACATCCATTCATCATATCATTAGATAATGCTCATGGTTGCAGGGGTTGCTGGAGCCTATCTCAGCAACATTGGGCAGGAATGCACAGGCCCCCTGATGCACAGGCCACCAATCCATCGCAGGACACACACCCCATTTACTTGCCTTTTACTAGGCTGTACAGAAATTGTTCTTATATCACTGTCTTCACCAGCTCTATCCTTTACATATATACAGTTCACCCCAATATGAAAGGAGTTATGAGTGATTATAATCTTGAAATCTAAAAAAATGGATTACATTTTCACCAAAGTTAGGTCAATGTCAACACCATTTCCAGGTAATTCGATCTTTGATATTTGAGTCATTGGCAAGATATAATTACAGTATAACACGGATTTGGATCACCAATTCCTGATTTTCCATCCTCAGACTGATGAAGAAATATTTAAAATTATTTCAAACAGTGACTAATTTATCATCTTGGGGATAGTGCTTTACAGGTAAACCAGTTTTTCCTGTAGACATGTGTATTTACTCATCTCATATTCACTGCCACCTTCTGTGCAAAGGTGGCGGTGAATGTGGCAGTATGTGATTGTGTAACTTCACCTGAGCTATGCATTGGTGAACATGTCTGAGAGACCAATGATGTAACTTCACCTGAGCTATGCACTGGTGAATGCTTCTGAGACCTGTGATTTAACTTCAGCTGAGCTATGCACTGGTGAATGCTTCTGAGACCTGTGATTTAACTTCACCTGAGCTATGCACTGGTGAATGCTTCTGAGACCTGTGATTTAACTTCACCTGAGCTATGCTGCGGTGGTGAAGCCTCCTTATCTGTTGCCACAGCTCAGGCTTACCTGGGGGTCAGATATAGCCTGGACAGCTTTCAGATCCGAACCGGAGCAGAAGGTTCCAGCGTCCCCACGGACAATGAGGCCCTTCCCCTCCGTCCACTCCTCCAGCTCGGACACCCGATCCTGCAGCTCCAGCATCATGGTTCCTGGAGAGCAGAGCTGGATCAGGAGAAGGACAGGACTTTCTAAAACAGGTATTTCATACCCTAATGAGCACAGTGTGGAGCAGCAGTGTGGGTTGGTGATCCGTACTCTGGGATGGATGCACGTCGCAGTACGCTAGTACCTGAGAAAGCATTCATACGAGCTGGGTTGCTAATAGTCATAACGCCGATCCCAGACTCTTGCTTCACCAAGTTGATCGACCCCCCGGGGAATCCCTGCAGCTTTTGCCGAATCTCCTCCTGCTGGACAGCGTAGGCACTGCCATACACAGCCCCTCCTCTTCGGCTGGGCATTCCCAGTGCATTGTGGGCATTGGTGAGGAGGTGTCTACCCACATAGCGCAAGACCATTCTGCAGTGACACAGACACAGAAGAGGTCATAAGTCACATAGCAAAAAACTGCTGATCATGTTTTTTTTTTGTTTTTTTTGGAGGATACCCAGTTCTGATTCTGACCACTGGCCACTGTCCAGTCAGCACCAAAGTGAATGTTCAGAGAAAATTCCCTCAGTCAGTGGTCACAGATGGTGATGGTTATACATCATGTATCACTATGACAAGAGCTCATAATCTAACCAACAATGTTAAGGATGAACACGAGACAGGCAATGCAAAATATATCTATGGGGGCCTGAATATCCTGTGATGAGAAATGCTGAAATCACAAGCAGTGATTGCATGGGAGTTATGGGAAGGTGATATTATGGGATTTACTATTTACTATTAAAAGGAAAGGACGTGTGTGTGATACATTGTGCTAGCCTTGCACTCGCACTCCACTTCTAATTAGGCTATATTAATTTACTTTTTTATTGGGGTAAACACAGTCAATGGCAGACTAGAAAATATCGGGATATTGTTTAAAAGAATATCAAGACGTTGTCCAAATCTTGTTTGGATCTGGTTCAACAATTAGTCTTAAAGTTTCTCATTAGAGCATTCCTGAAACGTCAAGGTAACTGTCATTCTCACGGGGAGGTTCCGTTAGGCTACATGTTGCTGTATTCTGACCATGGATAGCCAAATGAAGGTCGGCGGGATAACATGTATCGAGTAACACGACTGAGAATAGTTCGACAACAATAGGTACTGGAACAATGTAACAATAGATAAACAAGAAATCAATGATTCGGCTAAGAAAGCTAACAAGCACCAACATGCTCATGCTCATGCTCATGCTCTGTCAGACATCTGGCTCGAAAGGACAGCTATCAATAACCTTCATTAAAGTGCATTGCTATTGGACAGCAAACCTAGTTTGTTACTGGCTGGTGTCTGCCCTTGAAATATTAGCTGTAATTAGCTAGCTAGCTACTACTCTACCTTAGTCCTTTTCGTCTTTTCCGAGTTGACGTCCCCAAGCACCCTGCCCAGTAAGTCAAGGCAGATCAATACATTAAATGGTTAATTTTATAATGATGTATCACACAAATGAGCGACGCTAGGTGGTAGTCTACTAAAGAATTTGGTATCGTTGACTGTTAGCCTAATAATCTCCCACAAACCTGAGCTATCTCTGCACAGCTCTGCACAATTCTGCACACACAGTACGGACAGCTACATTGTCACAAAGAAAACCTTCCCCCTGGAAACAAGAGTTTAATTAAAAAGTCCCACTAGTAGTGAGCTGGACATAGACGGAGCTGGATGTGAAACAGCTAATTGGAGTTACAGCTATAAACGTTATCTAGTATACACTTGAGCACTTTAAACGGGAATAAAAGGAAATGTGATAGAAATGTGTTAGCCTATGAACACGACGATAGGTGGGGACGACGAAGGAAACCTCTTCGATTTCAAGAACAAAGCACCGTGTTCTGTAGCCACCAGGGGACAGATGTGTGATTTTTGCTGTGATTTTGCTGTGGCAGAAAACTGAGCCTGTGAGATCCACAGTAGATAAATGTGAGATGTTGTCTGACTTCGGCAACTCATGTGATGTATAAGAGGCATATTACTCAGACTGCACATATAAATCAGAAGACAATTGAGTGGCAGACTAACTTCTTGTGCTTTCATTCGAAAAATAACCACATACAGTACGTTAAGTAGCCTATACGGTTGGCTATTTATCAAAGTCTAATATTTATCAAATTTGTCAAAGTCAGGTTGCGACACGTACAGTATCCCAGTGTTAGATAAGTAGAAAGCATGTGCCAGCTGGGTAGTTGCCAAGAAATTATACTTATGTTAAGTTCTGATCAATGTTCCTGGTTTTTGTTTAATTAATTAAAAAATGATATCAAACCTGCAATTTTTTGATTACTCATACAGTATATACTTATATAGTGGCTGGGATGAATACCTCCAAATGTGGTTCCTTTCATACCAGAGGCAAGGCTAAAGTTTGTCAGAATTTCTCAAAAGATTAAACTGAATTCCTTACTCAGTGTGGTCATCATATTCTGACAACCATACCAGGTACCATATACTGCCAAAATGTCTCAATCTGACATCTTCCCCATTTTAACAGGCTCAGTAACAAACAGAGCCATTTCTTTGTTCCTGAATGTTCTGTAATGAGAGTGAATATAAGTTTGTGATATTGAATGCAGACTCCTCTCGCAGCTCTCTCTCTCCCCCGCTCTGTAAACAAAAGCTTAGTACTCTTGCATGTCCTTTTTCAGTAAAGAATGAGTGCAGTGGTGAATGGCTGATCACCAATGAGACAGCTAAAACAAGACTGTTGGTTCCAGTCTTAAATAGCAGATTCCACCAATATACACTCAGTGATAAATTTATTAGGTAGACCTGTACACCAGCTTGTTAATTAAAGAGGTTTTACTTTGACTGTGGAATGATTGTTGGTGCCAGACAGAGTGGTTTGAGTATCTCAGAGACTCCTGGGATTGTCAAACACAACAGTCTCTAGAGTTTTGCAGAAAACATCCAGTGAGCAGCAGGCAAAAACATGTTGTTAATGAGAGAGGTCAGAGGAGAAGAGACAGACTGGTCAAAACTGACAGGAAGGGGACAGTAAGCAAATAGCCATGTATTACAACACAGTGATATGCTGAAGAGCCTCTCTGAACACACAGTACATCAAGCCTCTAAGTGGACAGCACTTCACTCTTCACTGAGTGTATATATGAGACACTGCTCTAGTTTAGAATTTTGTCTCAGCATTTGCATTTTTCACTTTTTCCGCAGTGTTTATTTCCAACCTGTTGTTTGTTCCAGTCTCTCTCTCTCTCTCTCTCTCTATCTCTCTCTCTCTCTCTCTCTCTCTCTCTCTCTCTCTCTCTCTCTCTCTATGGAGCCTTTTTTGGCAACTGAAAGGTACTTTTTGAGCCTGCTCTCTGTGTGTTGACTGTAAGAGGTACAGTAAGGGGTGTCGGCAGCAGGGAATTCAGTGGTGTTAATTATGATGTAGTATTGCAATTATTGATGGGATCACTGTAGGCTGTTGCCAGGCCAACTGAATCTTTACCTCCATAGTTGTCTTGGCATGGTTACGGAAGGAGAGGAGCTGACAGAGAACAGGTACATAGCAGTGCTGCTATGAAAACTCATGTCACGGGTGGAATCCCAGGATGAGTGGAGGGGTGGGGGAGGGGGGGTTGGGGTATGTCTTGGCATGCAGACAGCCGGCCTGCTGCCCCAGACAGAGAGAGGTTGAGGGGATGAGGGGCTGGAGTATAATGTATAGCTCACTGAGCTCATGACACATGACTGGACATAAATCTTATATGGGGAATAAAGTCTTTTCTTTCCCCTGTCTAGGAACACCTGTTCACCGATATCAGGTTTAGATTCCCTGAGGTGTTAGGACAGGAAGCAGAATAGTTTAACCCTGTCATTAGCTACGTGTCTAATGACAGGTATTATTCATATGGAATGTGTAGAGGGGGTGAGCAATGCAAGGTGTGTGATGTGAGTGTACAATACACCCATCATAGAGTCCAGTCAGACTGTGACTAAGATGAGTGCACATGACGTTAATGTGATTGCTTTAAAGTCACAATAGGTAATTTCAGACTTCTAATGGTCAATGCAGCAACAAACACGTGCAAACCACAACACTGTTTATCCCTCCCCCTTCTATGGGAAAGCGCTGACATTGAAGCGCCATTGGCTGTGGTGATAAGAGCCAATTTTCAACTGCTGAGCTTGAATTATTGTAAAGCTATACGATGTTTTGGATGAGTGACGGCCCCTCAATTGCAAATTTTGAAACCCAAATTTATAAACATAGGCAGAGGGTGAGTGAACATGTCAGTGAACCTTTTTCAATCATTGGAAGGGATTTACAATGGTCTTGTAACAATGTTTTAACAAAATTCTTACCTATTGTACCTGTAATTTAGCTAACACATGGATCATCAGATGGTGGCAGGTTCTGGGAGTGGCATCTATATAGTGATGGAAGTGCACACTGTCCATGCTGTAGGAGCAGTATTGGTTATGAAGAGTGGCACTCTGTTGCACACTGGTTGATTCCCCCTTGAGAAAACTCACATCCTTCAACAAATTCCAACATTTTGGGTAGAGGCAAGTGTGTGAGTTTAGTTGGCTATGTGTGGGTTTAGTTGAGTGTGTAGGATGCTTTTTAATATTTTGGCATTTTTTTGGTCCACAGTGCCAAATTCACTTAATAAAACAACCATACAATGTAATATAACCGGAGTATGTCAAAAAATAAAAAGGAGGAAAAAGCCACAAACACATGAGATAAACAAAAACATGCTTGCACACAAGCGTGTTGGTATGCATATACACAAGGAAACACAAACCAGTTGTCTTTACTGAGTCAATTCACAATGATTCATGGAAACACTCAACAAAGTAGCTAAAAAACGATTTTTGGTTGATCATCCAAACCTGCCTCATTTTAAGTGTTGG